>NC_056744.1:1418782744-1419072744 GCF_019279795.1 Protopterus annectens
GGCCAGATATTGGCTGGCACACCTTTTCCATGGAAAGAGTAGCAGAATCTGATGCAGTTTCCAATCCATTTTGAAATTATTTGTTTGGAAATTGCCTTCCCTTGTACTCCAGGAGCGTGAGCTACAAATAGTTGGTCAGACTTTCTGTTGGCCTTTGTTCTATCCAAGTAATAGCGCAATTGTCTGTGTATGTCCAAAGTGTGCAGAAGCTTTTCTCCTTTATTTTGAGGATTGGGAAAGAAAGTAGGCAGGTGAATTGCTTGATTTAGAGAAACCCTGGTTATCACTTTTGGCATGAATGAAGGATTGGTTCTTAAAGAGACTCTGCCCTGATGAAAAATGAGAAATGGAGGTACTGCCATAAGGGCCTGTATCTCCAAGACTCTTCTTGCTGAAGTAATTGCCAACAGGAAAACTGTTTTCCAGGAGAGAAATTGCAATTCTGAAGATGCTGCTGGCTCAAAAGGAGGAAGAGTTAATTTTTCCAAGAAATTGAGGTCCCATGCAGGCACTGGTGGTTTTCTTGGAGGTTTGATATTCTTTATCCCCCTTAGAAACTGTCTTAGCAAAGGATGTGAAAACACAGGTGGATCACAGTTGTATTTTGCTGAAATTGCTGAAGCGTGTATTTTTATGGAAGAATATGAAAGGCCATTGTGAAACATTTCTGCCAAGTATTCTAGAATCTGTGGGATGTTCATTACTGATGCATCCTGAACCTTGTTGGCATTCCAGATGTTGAACCTCTTCCATTTGGCTAAATAAGTTTTTCTGGTGGTAGGCCTGCGTGCTTCCAGTAGGATCTCTTGAACTTTTTTGGTGAGAGAAATATGGGTAGAAGTCATGTAACCCTCCAAGTTGTCAGTTGCAATGTTTGCAGGTTTGGATGAACAGTCCTGTAATTGTGCTGAGTTATAAGCAGAGGCCATAGAGGCAGGGGCCACGGTTTGGTGTGAGTTATGCTCCTTTGTAATGGGTACCAGTGCTGTCTTGGCCAGTCTGGAGCTATCAAAATGCCTTTCGGTTGTTCTGCTTTGATCTTCAGTAACACCTTGGTCATTAATGGTAGAGGCGGGAATGCATAGATTGTTAGAGAATTCCAGCTGAAGGAGAGAGCATCTATTCTCCAGGCTTGAGGATGGTGTGTCCTTGAGCAGAACTTTTTCAGATGATGATTGTGGTGTGAGGCAAAGAGGTCTATGTCCGGCCTTCCCCATGCATGAGTTATTTGTGAAAAAATGTCTGGATGCAACATCCATTCGTGGGGGTCCATAATGTTTCTGCTTAGACTGTCCGCCAGAATATTGTCCTTGCCTGGAACAAACTGGGATTGCAACTGTATGTTCAGTTTCAGGGACTTTTCCCAAAGAATCATTGTTAGTCTGCAAAGGGGGTAAGAATGGGTGCTGCCCTGTTTGTTTATGTACCACATAACAGCGGTGTTGTCTGTCTTTATTAGCAGATGACCTTGTTGAAGAAATTTTCCGAAGGCCTCGATTGCATGAATCACTGCCAGCATCTCTTTTTGATTGATGTGCAGATGCAATTCCCGGGGAGCCCATTGCCCTTGAATGCATCTGCCTTCCATGTGCGCCCCCCCCCCCCCATCCATGATCTGAGGCATCTGTTGTAATGGTTTGGCTTGCTTGAGGTTTGTTGAAGGGCATGCCTTTGTTTAGCTGGCTTGCTTGTGCCCATCACAAAAATTCCTTTTGTAGACATGGAATGAGTGGAATAATTGCTTCTAAGTTGTGGCTGTGTTGAGACCATAGGCTTTTTAGGTACCATTGTAGTTTTCTCATGTGTAGTCTTGCTAGTGGAATCAGAAGAATGCAAGATGCCATGAAACCCAGGGCCTGCAGGATTTTCCTTGCAGTCATCTGGGTGTGCTTTGCTAGGCTTTTGAAGTTATCTGGTAATTGTTCTTGTTTTTCTTCTGTGAGGAAAGCCATTTGTGAATTTGTGTCCAGTTTGGCTCCTAGAAAAATTATTTGTTGGGATGGCAGTAGTCTTGATTTTTGAATGTTGACTATGTATCCCAAAGCCTGTAATGTGTTTAATGACATAGTCCAAGTTTCTTATCAAGGCTTGCTGGCTGTCCGTTTGTATAAGGCAGTCGTCCAGATAAGGGTATATTTGTATCCCCTGAAGTCTGCAATGTGCAATTACTGATGCCAGGCATTTCGTGAATACTCTGGGCGCAGTAGATAAGCCAAAAGGCAATGCTGAGAATTGATAATGCTCTGACCCTGCAAGAAATCTGAGGTATCTTCTGCAGCTGTGTCTGATTGGGACATGCAGGTATGCCTCCTTGAGGTCCACAGTAACCAGCCCGACCCCTTGCCCAGCATGGGAAGAAGTTGCTGTAACGTCAGCATTTTGAATTTTGGCACAATGAGAAAAGTGTTTAGAGCGGACAAGTCCAGTATAGGTCTCCATTGCTTTTCTTTTCTTGGAACAAGGAACAGTCTTGAGTAGAATCCCTGGCCTTGTTCCTGAGGAGGAACCTTTTCTATTGCTTTGATTTGTAGCAGCTTTGAAACTTGTATGAGTGCCTTGCCCTTTGATTGTGTGGCAGGTTTGGCATGCCTTGTCTTGTTGGTAAGGTATGGAAGTGGAACCTGTAACCTTTGTCTATTATGTTCAAAATCCATCCGTCCTTTGTAAAACGTGCCAATTTTTGAAAATAAGGATAACTTTCCCTAAAGGAGCTTCTCTTTGAGCCTTGGTCGGCGTGTCAAAGACAAGTCATTGTGATTGTCCCTGTGGAGCAGTGGGAGTCCCTGTGCCACTTCTCTGATTAGTTGGTTGCCATTGGCGGCCCTGTAGGAGCCTCGGTATTGCCCTCTACCTCGAGCACGCCTGCTTTTTCCCCTTTGAAACTTGTCAGTGTCTGGAAAGGACCAATTCTTCGAAGGCCATTTCCTGCTGAACCTTGGTGGCTGAACCTGGAGGAAATCTTTGACTGTTTGTACTGATTTAGCCTTTTCCTCAATTGATTTCAACACACCCTGTGCATTAGCACCAAATAGCTTGTCTTTTTCCAGAGGTGCATCTAGAAGCTTTACTTTAACATGATCTGGCAAGGACTGTTCTTTCAACCAAGCATGTCTACGTATGACGGCCCCTGTCATAGCTGCCCTACATGAAGCTTCCAATGCATCATAACCACGCTGAAGAAAATGATTGCTAACCTGCTGAGTATTATGTACCAAATCCTGCAAAGCCTTTCTATCTAAAGGCTCAGGAGAGGCTAACTTTTTCTGCAAATCATCCCTCAGAAAATCCTGATACTGAAATATATGAAAAAGACAGTTAAGAGTCCTCATGGCAAGGGTGGTAGAGGTATAAACGTTCTTACCCCACCTCTCCAGGGACCTAGCTTCCCTGTCTGCGGGCAAAGGTTTCTTGGTCGTGGAAGTGGCCATTCCTTTGGGCCCCTGAGAAATAGTTTCTAGATCAACAGACTGGGCCTTAAAGAGATGCTTATGAGTTTCAGGAACCCTGTAATATCCGTCAGGCTTGACAGGAGCAGGAGGGAGAGAATCAGGAGAATTACTGGAGTCTGAGTACACATCATCCAATACATCTAACACTGGGGGAATAGCTAAAGGCCTGTGCTGGGGTAACTTAAGGAAGGTCCGAAGCCTTTTCCTGGAGTCCGAGAAATCCTGGCCCTGCCACTGAAAATGCTCTCTCATGCAGTGTAGAATTTCCCCGAAAGAAATATCCTCAGGAGGAGAGGCAGAGGGAATGGATTCATCTGCATCAGAATCCTCGTAGGCCGGGAAGGGTTCTTCCTGGGAATCTGAAAGGCCTGACTCACCAGAGGCTTCATCTGAAGAAAGGGTATCTGTCTGCTCAACCCTAGGCCTTTTGTCTGAAGGCGGCTGAGAACCTCTGTCTGGATGAGCCTGAGAGCCCCTGATTAAAGAAATTAGATCTGCAGCTAAAGTCATAATCTGTTTATCCGAGGTGGGAGTCTGTGAAAAAGATTTGAGGGTGAGACTTAGCCTGGCTGGCAGCCTTAGCACGTGTGTAGGCCTTGATGGACATAGACACAGGAGGCCTAGCTGCCCCACATGCTGAAGTAACTTTGTCCACCGGTATGGTGTCAGGCAAATCTTGGGCTTCGGTTTCAGGAGGAAAAACAACAACCGGCACCGGGGAAGCCTCCGGGACTGAAGTGTGCGGTAAAGCGGTGTCGTCGGCCTGGAGTGGTTAAATTACCACCTCCGAAGAGACCGATGCACTCGCGGTAGGCTTAGGCGTGGTGTCGGTGGAAGTCGCGGGCCGCGAAGGTCGGTCCCGGTCCTTCCGCTTTTGAAAGCGTGTGCTGTCGGAAGTTCCGACGGCATGATATAGGAGTAATTTTCCCCAAAAAAGTCTTCAGCAAATTCTGCCCGGCGCCTAAATGTGCGCTTGTTGAAGCAAGCACAGGCAGCACAGGCCGAGACGTCGTGGTCTGGGCCGAGGCAGGGAAGGCAGTAAGAAAGGAAGTCCTTATGAGGTATTTGTTTACCACAAGACAAACAATTATTAACTTTTTCAGTTTTGTCTGACATCGGCTGAGGCAAGAAAAGGTTCCCCAACGGGGTACTTAGCTTTTTGATGACTTCGGTATCTGAAAACACAGGAGCTGACCGACCGGCACTTGCGAACTGCTTCTGCTTCGGGCACCGTGTGGCAAGAAAGACTGAAGAAGATGGCGTTGGCTGATGCTTTTATACCCCAGCCGCTCTGACGTCGGGGAAGAGGCGACATCAGCCGACGCCGGACCCAGACTTTGGAATCCGGCTGACCGAAGGGCTGCCTGAGGCAGGACAACCCATATGTCAGGACTGCAGTTGCATTCTTGAAGGACATATATATAGTTCCCCTTCACAAGCTGGAATTGCTGAAAGCTGGAAATTCATAAGCTTGAGCCCAGAGTCTCAGTAACTCGAACTTGTGAAGGAGAGACAACAAAAAAAAAAAAAAAAAAAAAAAGAAAGTTTACTGACATGTATGCAGGGGGCCGAGTCCCCCTGCAGTCTTCCCTGCTGAAATACATCAGCTCCGTGACCGCACTATAGCAGAGGAACAGAAATTCTCCCATTGTGTGCTTCTGTATACAGACGGGAGATTTCCCTCATCCCCGTTGTAGTGCAATCTCGGAGTTGGTATATATAAGTAGGAGGGGTGTGGGGGGGGTGCAGGGGGGGCTTGCTCCCCTGCAAAAACATTGTAAACACGTTTGCATGTCTTTTACGTCAGCTTTAGAATTTCGAGTTGCTGAAACCTCGAGATTCTGGGCTCGAGCTTATGAATTTCGAGCTTTCAGCAATTCAAGATTTTAAAGGGTAACTATATATATATATATATATATATATATATATATATATATATATATATATATATATAGTCCATATAAACCCAGTAGGGTGGTATGGAATTATTCAAAATAACCACATATACAAATTTACAAAACATGAATAGGAGAGTTAGTAGAAGGTTGTTAACTGTTATAGATGTGATGTTAGTGGTGGATGTTGGCTTGGATAATTGCATGTGTGGGTGATGAAAGAAACAAGGGATGGTGGTGATAAGAAAAATTATTTAGTCTCCAAGGGATTTACACTAGTAAGTAAAGTCACGTAAATTAGTTAAATGTGGAGGACATATATGTGTATCTATACACAGACACACACATATATAAATACATGTATATATACATACATGTGCACACACATACGCACATATATATTGTGTATGTACATTATGCACCCTTGCGCACACATGAATAAAAACTGGTGCGTCTCTAAGAGATGGAGGAAACTAGAGTACTCAAAAAAAAAAAAACAATTCAGCAAAAATGAAGGAAAACTCCACAGGTTCAACAAAGACAATGGCCAGACATCAGAAATGAATCCAAAATACTGGAGTTGTGATACAGAAAATTTAACCACTGATTCATAATAACGCATAAAACAAGTACTTTAGTTAAACTAGAAAAAAACTAGTCATCTAGACTGTATGGCAACTAACCTGTGACTTGGAGCAATTCCATTTTCTATCAACGGAACACATGTTTCTTTTGCTTCTTTTTCACCTTCTTTTTCTTTAGCTGCCAGGCTAGATGCAAAAATGAAAACTATTAAGCCTTAAGTAGCAAGTAATTAATTATAATACACATAAAAGTTAAGTACTGAATACAAGATAAGTGTTTATATGTAAAGGTGTTTACTTGATGATTCATGAAAGTATGGATAAACTTGGCAAAAGTCATATGGTCTGATATAATTTTCTTTGTTATTATGTGGTTAACAGGTGTATTGATAAAGCCAAACTCTTGTGTATTTAAAAGATTATAAACAAGGGAAGAGTATTTAAAAGATTATAAACAAGGGAAGGGCCAGACTTATGCCACATAAGCCATGATACATGCTTTAAAAAAACTGTGCAGTGACATGTGCTCTTGTTGCCCTTCAATTTAACATCATGTCCAAAGTTACCAGACAACTGACGTGCTGCTACACTTGGTGACAAGATAACTACAGCTCTGAACTGATGCACACTATGCGAGAGACAAGTGTCAGTGGCACAGCAGGTAGCATAGCTAAACTTTGATACAAAAGGACGTGTTTTCTAGTCCAACATCAGGAAGATTAATTGCTGATACTGCAGTAGCTCTCTTATGCATGTACGTGTCTGATTCTACCAAGTATATCAATGATATGTTGCGGACAGGAACACAGTACAGATATTGGAACTGAATGCAGCTTCTGTAGCTGATGTACACTACTTACTGCAGCCAAAATATTCAGAAGGCTGTGTTGCGCAGTCCTCCACAAATGTGGGCAATAATGATTCTTAATGAAAAGAAGCTCAACGTCCATGATGGTGCTGGCTATCTAGAATGCTAATGGACATGATCTGCTGACTGAACCGTTACCACTGACAAGAGCTCCCTCAATGTGTTATGAGTGAGAGAAAAGTGTGGCTTAAGAAGTGTGCTACAGTGTCCTGTACTGCCCAACGGGAGATGTTGAATCTATTTCTAGAACTCATTCCTCCCTGTTGCAACAGTCATGGTCATCTAGTTGTTCAGTTATGTTTTACTGTGCAATATATCACCATTACTGGACCATCAGGTGCAGGACTAAGAGTTTTATTTCAATCATCCAAAGTTGCAACCTCATAAAATCAGACCATACTCTGCAGGGTATTCCAAAGTTCATGTTTGTGAATTATGACCTATTCTACACAGTACAATTTACAGGTCAGATGTGAACCTGGACGTCTCAGGGTATGCAGCTGCCTATATTCTTGCTCCTTAGTGCACTGGTATCTTTATGAATAGTAGAGGGCTGTGGGATACGGTCCAAATGTACATCAGCCTTGGGTTAGCGCACATAATTTTTACAAATAGAACTCAAAATCTGAAACAATGCAGTTCTGATGAAGTACAGCTCATTAAAGTACAGCTGAGCAAGGATAAAGTATAGTGCATGAAAACCAAGTCAAGAATTGAAGCATAAATGTACAGTTCCCTACAAATGGTCAAATGAGTTTTGGACATTTTGGACAGATGATTTTCTTGTTTGAAAATGTTTTAAAATGCATGTAATTCTGAATGTCAGCACCATCAATGGGACTGCACAGGAAGCAGTGGGAAAACTATACATTTTAATTTATCCATCAGGTTCGCATATTAGCCACTCTATGTTCTACTTTCAAATGGCAATCCAAAAACACTAGTCTAATTTTGTGGCTTGTTCAAAGTCCAAATGTAACAAGATACACATAAAGCCTCAATAGCAGTTCACTGATTTTCATGGATGACAATCAGGTTGAAGTGGGTTCAGTTGAACCCACTTTAGTCAAAGTATGGTGGTCGAATGGTGATATTGAATGTGACATTGTCGAAGTACGAATCTCGTCCCCATCTCGACCCATGTTAAAGCCTATTCAGAGGTTTATGGTGAGTCATATTTCGACAATGTGGGAATTCAACATTGTCAGTTTCACGGAAGTGGATCGATGAGGTCAGGTTCGACCTTCTGATGGTAAAACCTGATTTTCATGGCAACTGTACCAGTTTTAAAAAGTGTCAATACATTTTCAAAAGACTGCAATAATTTTTTAAATTCATCTGTTAACCCAGTTAACTGAACTGGCCATTCACAAGCCCATTTTCATTTACAACCATGACCATATGACTTTTGCCAGGTTTATCCAAACTGGAGAGTGGTTTAAAAATATCTGTTGGACTGCCAGTGAAGTAAGCATGCTGGCTGGGCCTGCGCAATAATGCACATATCTTATGGGCACCACCACTGCAGACTGCCCAATGAGCAGTGAGCACTGAAACTACATGGTCAGGCCATCCCCAAACAGAAACATTCTAATGGCTCAAACCACTAGAAATGGAAATAGTAAGAATGCTGTATCTATGCTAAAACACTAAAACAAACATAGTACCACTAAATACTTAGATCACAAAATCACTCTGTTCCTTACACTCATTTAATAGGAGCCATACTCCTTGAACATCTACTGAAAATGAGCTACACCTAGCTGAGTTCTATCAATAAACTGAGTGTGAACCTCAACAGCACAAGCTATTACCCCACAGAAGTGAAGCTCAGGTGATCAGGCCACAAATAGGAAGGCACCAACACCTAAAAAGACAGGGAAACACACCAACATGAGTACCACCAATTATTTCTGCTCCCCAAGCCATATGAAGTCTCCTGATGGACCAGATATGCTTGCAGAGTGATTTGTCAAGCTCCTGGTTACCCAAAGCTACATAAAGATCTACCATTTTATACAGGGTATCTAACTGAAAGGAATCTGATCTCAACTCCCCAAAAGCATAAGTTCTAGAACGTGTCTACACTCAGAATGCAACTGCACTTTTTTATATGCTTTTTGTCTTTGAAGAACATTCATCTTTTCCCCAAAACTGTGCAACCAAGAAGCTAGTATGTATAACAAAAAGAAGTATGTGTGTTTGGGCGGGTTGCAAAAAATCCTTCATTCTGCATGTTGCCCACTTATGGTGAATGTGGTGTTAGAAAAGTCTGACTCATCTGATTTGTTCATGGCAGGCAAAGTATCAACTTCTCATTGTGAGCACATTACCAAGTATCCAATCAACTCCTCAAAGAAGCAACACTGTATCATCAAGCTGGCCAAACTGGAAAGATTCAATGTCTGAAATCGCAGAACATGGACAACGGTAAAGTACATTTTCAAAACACAGGACAACAAAACATTTTCAAAACATTGCAAAATAAACAAGAAAGAGGTTAACACTTATGATTTATTTTGTTTTATATTTGTAGCAGTACAATTCCCTGCAGTCTATTCCTGCACTCAGCCTTGTTCAGTATTAGCAAAGCATTTAGGAGCCAAACAAATGTCTAACAATGCCGGTCACAGAAGGTCACAACAGCAATGATATACATTTCATTAAACCACCATCCACCCAGCTTCAAGAGTCAAAATGTCAGACTCAAAATATGAATGAATACAGCTCCAAGTAGTTATTTATTTATGTTATGATGACCAGAATATCAGGTGAAGACCAGGCCCATTTACAACAAAGGCTGAAAAAGAAGCTTCAATGTAAAAAGTAAATACTACAGGCAAGTGCGAGCAATTACAACACATACAGATCAATGGTTATTTAAAAAAAATGCAACAGAATTAAATATTAACTTACTTATTAAGTTTAACTGGGATGGAATACTGATCAAAATGGACCCATTTCAGCCAATGCCAGGACGACAAAACAATAGGCATGCATCACAAGTAACAACTTGTATACATATTGTGAAAATATGATATATGCACAGACAAGTAAGCCATATGAATTTTACATACACAGTGTATGCATAGTAAAGTAACTGTCAGCATCTGAATGTGAAAAAAGTGTAATACAGGCACAGTCAAGTAAACTGCAGGCTCTTGATATACATAACACAAGTGTACACAAGAAATCAGCAGATGTTCTACAAATTTAAAGTATCAAGCATTAGTCTGTGGTGAATACTCTATAATTTGAAGAAAGACTAAGCACTGTGAACTATCTAAACAAGTGATGTCACTCTGCATGGTTAAAAGCATGCAGAGTGTTAAACACTGGAGTATGCAACAGTTACAAAGCTATACAACACAGCTGTATGAATTCTGTTACGGCACAGTACACACACAAAAGGAAAGGATGTTATTACAAATATACTACAAAAAAGCTCAACTCACATGGAGTTAAAAAAGCAACCTGGAAAACAAACACAGAGTCAAATGAAGGCATATAGGGTTCCAATGATGAATACAAGATAAAGAGAAGGAGAATTCACTGAAGGACAGAAGAAAGAAGAGTGGCAGAGTGGCATGTGTAGAAAATGAGCGCAAGACACAGAAGCAGAACATGGCAGGAGGGAGCAATGAAAGAACGTAAGTTGTCAGCCCCATGACAGAGAGTCGGAGTCCTATGTCCCAGCCAACCCATTTTCAATATTGACCCTTGCTACTGAAGAATCTGACTAGAAAGTAATGTTAGTGATTGGCCAACATCGGTTATCCCAGCATGATCACTGAGCAAAGTAATTCTCTAACAACACACATATCCAGGAGTAGGACTTGGCCTGTAAAGTAATGTGTGTATGCTGCAACCAGGCCAGGCATATTGAAGTCTGTACTGGAATCATATATAGATCAGTACAGCCCTGCTACAACAGTGTGTTGGCTCAAATGCTTAAGGATGGGAAACGTAATGCATACAAAATACAATCCTGAAGCAGATGCTAAAGAGGCTGTTGCAATAGAGTCAATCGACAGTCTCCTAACCTGAAAGCAATGGAGTCTTCAATCACGGGTCCACCCCTCACAAAGAGCAGCCACTGTTCAAGCGGTGCGAATGTCTCGACATCAGAAGGTCAAACCACTGCTAAAGGGCTTATTGGGAAAGAGAAAGAGGACATAGACTATTCTATACATGCAGTAAAAAAGTCTGGTATCCAAACACAACGGATTTAAGATTTCTTTTCAGCCAGGTTGTCTTGCAGGAGTTTCTGACATCATCTGGAAGATTACCAAACACAAGCAACACAATGACAGAAAAGTCTAACACAAAAAACAACTGCTGATCCTGAAGGAATTGGTGAGAAATGGGGTGGATGAGGCCCCTGGAAAGAACTTAGTACTGGAAGTGAAGATATCATTATGCAAAAAATCTTTAAACAAAGTAAATACTTTGTTTACTTGTTAAGAACTGGCTAACCAAAAATATTTTAGAGAAAGTATACCACTTGTCAACAGAACAGTTCAAATTTGTTGATTAGACAAGATGAAAAAGAAATGCAGCAATGAGTTATTACATAATCTAGGAAAATATGGTAACTGATAAGCTTAGGTCTTACCTTATTCTAGAATCCAGGGCTATCTTGCTAAAAGTATCCAAGGAACTGATGCCTTCATACAGAGTACAATTTATTTATTTTGCATTTGTCAACTGGGATTGTCCGAAACAGAGGCCCGCGTGTGTCAGTCCTTGTCCTTCCGTTTCTTTGTTAAATGTGAAGTTGGAGTCTCCGACGGCATATTGTATGAGAAACTAGCCCCAAAAAATTCCTCTGCAAACTCCGCCCGACGTCTAAGAGTGCGTCGATTGAAGGAAGCACAGGCTGAACAGGCCAAGACGTCGTGGTCTGGGCCTAGGCAGGGGAGGCAGTAAGAGTGGAAATCCTTATGAGGTATTTGTTTCCCACAAGTTAAGCAATTATTAACTTTATCTGACATCGGCTGAGGCAAGAAAGAGTCCACAACGGGGTACTTAGCTTTTGAAGTCTTCGGTAGCTGAATTACAGGAGCTGGCCGACCAACACTTGCGAACCGCTTCTGCTTCGGGCACCACACGGCAAGAAAGACTGGGGAAGATGGCGTCAGCTGACGCTTTTATACCCTAGGCGCTCTGATGTCGGGGAAAGGGCGACATCAGCCGACGCCGGACCCAGACTTTGGAATCCGGCCAACCGAAGGGCTGCCTGAGGCAGGACAATTCATATGTGATGACTGCAGATGCATCCTTGAAGGATATCCCCTTTTCAGTGGAGGACCGGGGAGAAAAGCTCCACACAACAAATAAAAATAACAATACACTAAAAATAGAGTTGTGTACACTTCCCATAAATGCAGATGTTCGAGTGTATTCACTGTTACAGTCATCACACTTGGGTTATCAGCCTGCAGGTAGCCCTCAGTTGGCCCAGATACCAGAGTCTTGGGATTTCTGTGTCGGATACTGTTGCCTCTTCCATGACGTCAGGTCATCAGTGGTATAAAACATGCAGCCAACGCCATTACATCAGTTTTTCTTGCCCCAGATGTCAGGAGCCCGAAAAACAGGAAGCCATTACATGGTATGGAACACCTCCAGTAAAAAGTAAATACCATTGCCATAAGATATGGCCAAAAAAGGGGATAGGTAGAAAGTATAGATAAGTCAGGGGGCTGGAGGGAGGGTAACCAGGACTGCAACAGTGAATACACTCGAACATCTACAGTTATGGTAAGTGTACACAACTGTACTATGTTCTTCATGTTTCACTGTTGTGGTCATCACAATTGGGTTGATTCCCAAAGCTGAGGAAGGGTGGAGGCAGTCAAGAAGTATTACGGCTGGCTAGCAGGCCTTGTAAGACTGCTCTAGCAAATCCAACTCTGGATTTAGAAAAGATAGGCAAGTGGTAATGCTTGGTGAAGGTGTGTACAGAACTCCAAGTTGCAGCTTTGAGGATGTCCCTTTTAGGGACTCCCCTGAGAAATGCTGTAGAGGTTGAGGTAGCCCTAGTGGAATGGGTTCTGATCCCCTGTGGGGTAGGTTTTCCATGGTGTTTGTATCAGAAATGGATGCAGTGTGCTATCCACTTGGAGATGGTTTGCTTTGAAATTGCCTTGCCCTCTGTCCCTGTAGCAAAGCTGACTAGCAGCTGGTCAGATTTTCTGAAAGGTTTAGTCCCGTCAAGGTAGAACCTAAGCTCTCTGTGCATGTCCAAAGAGTGCAGGATCCTTTCCCCTTTATTCTGAAGATTAGGAAAAAAGGTGGGTAAATGGATGGATTGGTTTAAAGCCACACTGGCTACCTCCTTGGGCATAAAAGACGGGTTAGTCCTGAGGGAAACCCTGTCCGCATGGAAGATAATGAAGGGTTCCACAGCCATAAGGGCCTGCAACTCAGACACTCTTCTTGCTGAAGTGATGGCTAGAAGTAAGGCTGTTTTCCAAGCAAGGAATTTTAACTCTGCTGTAGCAGCAGGCTCAAAAGGGGAAAGCGTGAGCTTCTGCAGTACAAAGTTAAAGGTCCCAGGCAGGAGTAGGAGCTCTCTTCGGGGGTCTTAAATTGTTATCTCTTCTCAAGAACTGTTTTAACCAGAGGTGAGAAAAGAGGGGTGGCTCATTATTGTAATGAGCTGAGATGGCAGAAACATGAATCTTAATTGAAGAGAAGGATAAGCCTTTGTGGAGCAGCTCAGCTAGATAATCTAGGATTTGAGGTAAGGTGGGCACGGTTGTGCCCTTTTCCCTGAGAATGGCACCAAGAATGGTATCTTTTCCACTTTTCTGAATAGGATTTCCTAGTACTAGGTCTCCTGGCCTCAAGGATGACATCCAGCACCTTTTTTTGCTGAGGGTTGCTGGCAATGTATTCAGGGAATAAGGCAGGCTGCTAGGTTCAGGGTTTGCAGCTGAGGATGCAAAATCTGGCCCTCCTGCTGGGACAGCAGAGAGGGGGTCTGATGCAGGTGCCATAATGGCACTGCTGTCAGACTGTGTAAAAGTGGGTACCAGTGTTGGCGTGGCCAGTCTGATGCAATCAGGATTGTCCTTGACCTGTCCTGTTTGATCTTGAGTAGTACTTTTGAGAGAAGGAGCAGAGGGAAAAAGGCATAGATTGAGAGATTTTCCCCATGTAAAGGAAAGGGCATCCACTTTCCATGCTTGGCTGTCGGGAGTTCTGGTGCAAAATTTGTTCAATTGATGGTTTTGGGGGGAAGCGAAAAGGTCCACCTCTGGTGTTACCCACCTGTGGATTAGAAGCTTGAATGAGTTGGGGTCCAGTTTCCACTCATGGGTCCATTAGATTTCTGCTTAAATCGTCTGCCAGTGAATTTTCTTTGCCTGGCAGGAATTGAGCTTGCAGGTGCACTTGATTGCTCAAGGCTGTGTTCCCCAGAGCCATGGCTAACTTGCTGAGTGGGTAGGAATGAGTCCCCTTCCCTGCTTGTTTATGTACCACATAACTGTGGTGTTGCCTTGTCTTTATCAAGAGTTGTCCTGGTAGGATAAGGTATTTGAAGGCTGTCCGTGCATTCTGTACAGCTAACATTTCTTTATGACGGATATGCAGGTGCATTTGTCCTGGGCTCCATTTGCCTTGAATGCATCTGCCTGCCATATAAGCCCCCCGATGCATAGTCTGATGCGTCTGTTGTCAGGGTTTGAGCGGCAGGGGGTTGAGTAAAAGTGAGTCCCTTGTTGTGGTAGCAGGCCTCTGTCCGCCAAAGGAACTCTGTCCTTAGGCAAGGAATGATAGGAATCACTGTTTCCAGGTCGTGAGAATGTTGACACCAGACACTTTTTAAGTACCACTGAAGTTTCCTCATAAGTAGTCTTGCATATGGAATTAGGAGAATGCATGAGGCCATGAGCCATAGAGCTTGCAGTATTTTTCTTGCAGATAGCTGGGTTTGGGTGGCCAGAAGTTTGAAGTAATTTGTCAAATAAACCTGCTTTTCTGGAGTGAGGAATGCCATCTGGGAAGTTGTGTTCAAGCTTGCTCCCAGGAATACAATTTTTTGGCTGGATACCAGATGAGATTTCTTTTCGTTGATGGTATACCCCAGAGAAGTTAGGAGTCTCTTTGCAAATGTCAGGTGCTGTAGTAGCAGTTCCTGACTGTCCGCCTGATTCAGGCAGTCGACCAAGTATGGGTAAATTTGAATTTTCCTCTGCCTGCAGTACGCAATGGCTGGAGCCAGGCACTTTGTGAATACCCTGGGTGCAGTAGATAAGCCAAAGGGAAGTGCAGAGAACTGACAGTGCATAGATCTTCTTGCCCTGAAACGCTGATATTTTCTGCAAGATTCCCTTATAGGGATGTGCAGATAAGCTTCTTTTAAGTCTAGGGTGACCAGCCGGGAGTCCTTGGCAAGCATAGGAAGCAGCTGTTGGGAGTGTAAGCATTTTGAATTTTGGCACCACCAGGAAGGTGTTGAGAATGGACAGATCCAGGACAGGGCACCAAGAGTTTTATTTTCTGAGCGCCAGAAACAGTCTGGAGTAGAAACCCTGTCCCCTTTGCTCTA
Organism: Protopterus annectens; assembly: GCF_019279795.1. Classification (NCBI taxonomy): domain Eukaryota; kingdom Metazoa; phylum Chordata; order Ceratodontiformes; family Protopteridae; genus Protopterus; species Protopterus annectens. The sequence goes on from NC_056744.1 coordinate 1,418,798,101, forward strand.
CTGGAAAAGGTTGAATAGCCCTGATACTGAGAAGAGAAAGTACTTGCTTTTGGGGCCTCTGCCCACTGGTTTGGGGGAAGGTCTGGCAATCCACTTGGGGTTGGCAGAGAGTGGAAGTAGAATCTGTATCCCTGGGATACAATATTTAAGACCCATCTGTCCTGGGTAATGTATTCCCAGTTTTCTGCATGAAGGGCGAGTTTTCCTCCTAAGGGTGCAAGTACTTGGGCATGGCTGAGAAGGATGAAGGGACAAGTCATTGTAAACTTTTTCCATAAGAGGGTGGCTTGCCACTCCCTGGTTTTGAAGTGGGAGCACTCCATTGTTTAGATCTGTGCATACCCTGAGACTATAGTCTTGGTGATCTGTTGCCCCTGGGTTTGGACTGAGAAGGTCTGGGAGAGACTGGAAAGGACCAGTTCTTAGAAGAACAATGCCTACTGAATCTAGGTGGCTGTACCTGTAGGAAATCTTTAATAGTTTGCATAGATTTAGCTATTTCCTCCATCTTTTTAAGAACTTCTTATGCTTTTGTGCCAAACAAACATTCTTGGTGTAATTGAACATCCAGTAGTTTTGCTTTAACATGGTCTGGCAAGATTTGTTCCTTCAGCCAAGCATGCCTTCTCAGAACAGACCCAGTGACAGTAGCCCTGCAAGATGCTTCCAAGGCATCAAAACCACACTGCAAAGTATGTTTTCCAACTTGGTTTGCAGAATGCATTAAAACTCAAATCTTTATTTTCTGCACAATCAGGAATCAACATCATTTTTTGTTTAATTAGTTCCATAATACGCTGCTGGTACTTCAACATGTGAAACTGGCAATTTAAAGCCCTGATGGCAAGAGTTGCCGAGGTATATACCTTCTTTCCCCAACTGTCTAAAGCCCTAGAATCCCTGTCTGAATGGGGTAGGGCTTTTGGCTGTAGTAGCCTTAATACCTTTAGATGGAGCGGCCATGGTGGTGCAGCGGTTAGCGTTGCCGCCTCACAGCAAGAGGTTTTCTGGTTCGATTCTCGGCTGGGGTGCCTTCTGTGCGGAGTTTGCATGTCCTCCTTGTGGTCGCGTGGGTTTCTTCCGGGTGCTCCAGTTTCTCCCACATCCCAAAGACATGCTGTAGGTGGATTGGACCTAGGTGTGAGTTTGTGCATGCGTGTGCCTTCTGTGGAAGGTTGGGTGCTGAGCTGGTACCTCGGCACCATAAAACTCCACTGCCAATCATGAGTGGATAGGTGATCCGCTGTGGTGACCCCTAACTGGGAAAAAGCCGAAAGAAGAAGAAGCCTTAATACCTCTAGGTCCCTGGGAAATGGTCTCTGGATCCACAGTGGGATTTTTGAAAAGAAATTTGTGAGAGTCAAGTACTCTGTAGTACCTGTTAGGCTTTCTAGGATCTGGTGACAAAGTATCAGGGGTAAGACTGGATTCCATGAACCACATCATCTACAATTTCCAGAACAGGGGGGATAGCTAGGGGCCTGTGCTGAGACAAGTTTAAAAATTCCCTGAGTCTCTTTTTGGACTGTGGGTAGTCCTGGCACTCCCAGCGGAAATGCTCTCTGAGGGTATGCAAGGTTTCACCAAAAGAAAAGTCCTCTGGGGGGGGGGCAGCGGGAATGGAATCCTCTGCATCTGAATCCTCATAGGTAGATAAGGGTATGTCCTGGTAATCAGAGGAGTCAGAGTCATCGGACTCATGATCTGTAGAATCAGAAGGAAAATCAATTTGTCTTTTAGAAGGGGAAGGCTGGCTTCCTCTGATTAAAGTAATAAGGTCTTCAGCCATCCTAAGCATTACTTCTGTGGTATGGGAGCTTGAGAATGCGCTTTGGTTGTCGGTGTCGTAGGCGTAGTGCGAACTCTGGGCCTGAGAAATTTGGTAGTTTTAGTCATAAACAAAGTCGTTGGTTTAATACGAACATCGGAAGGTCTGAATACACCCTCAGAAGCCGGTGTCTGCACAGTGGCTCCAGACCCATCCATGGTAGAGACATCCGCAGGTTCCATAGTCGAAGAAGCATCTCGCGGCATACCGGACTCTGAATGGGTCTCAGTAGAGGCCTGCGAATCTGTAGAAGCGAGTTTCAGGGGCTGCGAAAGCACCTCACTGAGTACCGGCGGACTGGCAACTAGATTAAAGGAAGCATCGTTGGCAGTTTTGGACCTATGTGGTCTGTCTCTCTTTATCCTTACGTTTTTTTGGAACATTGGTAGACAGATGGCTTAGCGAAGCCATTTCAGAATAAGGCGAACGAGGGCGAAAGAATTTAGCGACAAAAATAACCCGACAACGAATAGTTCGGGCATTGAACAGGGCACAAAACCGACAGAGAAGAACGTCATGGTCTGGGCCAAAACAGGTGATGCAGTAAGAATGAAAATCTCTGCGATGTATTTGCTTTCCACAGGCGGTTAGAGCAAGAAAAAAGGATCCCCAACAGGGCTTTAGAAGACTTTAGGTTTGAAACTCGAATAACGAAAATTTCAGGTTGCGGCCAAACAGCACTTGCGAACTGCTTCTGCTTTGGGCTCCGCTCGGAAAGAAAAGCTGATGTAATGGCGTCGGCTGCATGTTTTATACCACTGACAACCTGACGTCATGGAAGAGGCGACAGCATCCGACGCAGAAATCCCAAGACTCCGGTATTCGGGCTGACTGAGGGCTACCTGCAGGCAGATAACCCAAGTGTGATGACTGCAACAGTGAAACACGAAGAACATCAAGCTTTTCATAGCAAAAGCAGTGATAATATATATTAACAGTACACAGGCTACATACATGAGCAAAACACAACATGCAAGTTTTTGTGTATAAAATGTGGTTGAATGGAATTTATTGCGCTGAAAATGAACAATTAATGACCGGCCTGCATATGCACCTCACTGTTATATAGTTTGAATTCTGCTATGCCAGTGTGTCATATAATATATATGGCATAAATGCTCAGTGTACATAAAAATGATTATGGACAGGCAGGTCAGTCAGATCAACTTGCATTATAAGGGATAATACCAGACAACACAAGGGCATAATGAAGACCAGGACCTTCCTGGCACTAGTCAATTTAGGGAAAGTATTGCTGCGGTAGCGTTGTCGCCTCACAGTAAGACGTTGTCCTGTTCGATTCTCAGCTAGAGTGTCTTCTGTGTGGAGACATGCGTGAATGGGCATACCTTCGTTGAATGTTGTACGTCAGGGCCAGCAACTCGGCACGTAAAAATCTACTGCCAATCATTAGCGGACCGGAGTTCCGTTGTGGCGACCCCTAATCGGGAAAAGCCGAAAGACACAACATTTCTTTAAACTTTAGAAGATTACCAACATGGTCTTGCAGGCATTACATGGCATCAGCCATCTCAATGAGGTCACCTGAGAGGGATGCAACAAAAATGACAGGCTAATGAGATTCTTTTATACATATCTGCACAGAAGAACAAAGTCCTGAGGCTAGTAGCCTTAAAACACACACAGTTTAAATCTGGAAGACTCAAAGTAACTGGGTTTTGAAAAGTGTAGTTGAATTGACAAAACAAAATAATCCAAAGCACCAGCAAAGGTAAAAGGACAACCACGATAGGATCAAAAGTTTTATTCCAAGTTAGTTTAGTGCTTTCTTCCCTACTCAAGGGACTTCTTCAGAACAATAAACCAAACTCACCCAGCCACATATATACCCCCACCCCAATTAAAAACAAATTTCATTACATCCATATACAGGACCTTTTTGAATATAGTTAAAAACATTTTTTAAAATAACAGACAGCTAGTTTACAGTTAATACCTCGATACTGTGAGGCATTCAAATATAATTGCCACTTCAATTCCATTATATCTAAATGCACATCCAGGAGTTTACCCTGGGTGTCCTTTATTAACTGCTGAATCACTAGGAATTTAAACTTGTGCCCCCTCCATTTGCCTGTATGTGCCTATATAAGGCACTAGTCATTCTGTTGTTTTTGATATCTCCCAAATGTTCACCCATTCTAATCTTCAATTTCCTACAAGTTTTTCCTATATAAAATGTAGGACAATCCTGACACTTTGCCAAATATACCACGTTGTTGCTGTTACAATTAAAATGCCCCTTAATGTAGATCACTCTATTGTTCAACTTAAATGATTCTCCAGTCTCAAGTATAAATGGACAATATATACATGAATTACATTTAAAATTCCCTATTTTCCTGTTAAATGTCTCATGTTCCATCCTCCCTTCTAAAATATTCTTGAGGGACCTGTCTTTCCTGTAAACCAATGTGGGTGTCCTCTCCACTGCTTGTGCAATATTTGCATCGAACTGTAAAATTTCCTAGTTGTTTTTAATAATGTTAGAAATAAAATCTGCTTCTCTGTTATAGGTAATAAAAAACATGAGCTAATGGTCACTTTATTCGCTAATATTGAACCACCAAGAGGTTCACCACTCATACTTCCCAGTATGAGCTTGTACACACCACTGTCCCATTTATTTTTAACTTCCGCACTAATACCACATAACAAATCTTTTGGATACCCTCTCTGTCTAAACATTTGCAAAATTAATTCCATTTCACTTAAAAAATCTTCATACTGAACTATTCTGGCCGCCCACATCAGTTGACTCTTGACAACAGATCTCTTTTGGTGATGTGGGTGCCAGCTATTGTAATCCAAGTAAGAATTAGAAAATGTTGGTTTTCTGTATATCTTGGGTATAAATTTTTGGTTTTCCATATCCAATTGCAAATATACATCCAAGTAGATGATTCTTTCCCTATCATACTCATAGGTGAATTTCAAAAAATGTACTGACTGATTAATAAATAGCAAAAACTCCTTCAACCTAGTCTCAGTTCCCTTCCATATTAGGAAGAGGTCAACCAAAAACCTGGTGTAGTGCAGTATAGCTGGTGCAAAAGAACTTTTCATTAAAAATTCTTGTTCCCAGAAGGACATTACTAAATTGGCAAAAATAAAGGCGCAAGCCGCCCCCATTGTCACACCTTTAACCTGTCTATAGTATTATCCTTAAAAATGAAGGTAGTTACTCCAAGACTACCTCCATCAAAGTGACAAACTTGTTCACTTCATCCTGACCAAAAATACCAGTCTTGTTAAGCTGCTGCTCTAACCAGGCCAACCCCTCGTCGTGGGGCATTACTGAGCAATATTTTAGGTTAAAACATATACATGATTTACTTTTTTGTATTTTATTTTTAATTTAGTTGTGAACTAGCTGTCTGTTATTTTAAAAAATGTTTTAACTATATTCAAAAAGGTCCTGTATATGGATGCAATGGAATTTGTTTTAAATTGTTTAATTGGGGTGGGGTATATATGTGGCTGGGTGAGTTTGGTTTACTGTTCTGAAGAAGTCCCTTGAATAGGGAAGAAAGCGCTAAACTAATTTGGAATAAAACTTTTGATTCTTTCGTGGTTGTCCTTTTACCTTTGCTGGTGCTTTGGATTATTTGGTTTTGGTACTGGACTTGTGGTTTGTGTTTCGTGTAACAACAAGATGGAAGAGCCTACTTCGAATGGGAAAAGTTTGGATCTTTTACAGCAAATTAACCAGCAGTTGGCAGTCCACCAGCAGTTGGCAGTCCACACTACGTAAACCAAAACTTTGATGAACAAACAACCATTTTCTACCAATATATTTGGTAGTCTTGGCTACCCTCTCACCCAGCCGTCACCATCTTCAATACAAGAAGTCAATCTTGGACCTTCTGGTCAGACTGAACAGGACAATGTGGATTTTGGGCAAGGACAAGAGTCCAGGACCAACACATAATTAATAGTGAGATGGTCTGGAAAGAAAATAAATTCCATTTTAATATGGGAAATGTGGTAGATTTTTCATCCCCACAGCAGGATGTGACTGTGCACGACAAGTTAAAGCATTTTGAAAGAGACTTGCTTTCCTTTAAGAAACTTCAAAAGGAAAATGCCTATTTGAGTAGGAACATAGAGTTACAGCAAGTGCCCAGTGGTTTGAGGATGTGGAGGCATCCCAATGGTGCTAATGACAACAGCGAATTTTTGAAGGAATTACATAGCTTATTTGATCGATCAGGCATTGAATTGATGAAGATCATGGTAAAACACAATCAGCAGAAACTAGAAGAGCTGACTAAGGAGCTCGATGAGCTAGATAAGTCTATTCAGGGTGATGTAGCATTCATTCTATGTCAATCTATGTATAATAATGCTTTCCTTCAAGTGAACAATTCATGTAATGTAATTTTTGTCCGTAAAACCAATAAAATTAAAAGGGACATTAACGAATACATTAAGGGAACAGCTTATCTGCTGTTCCATGGTCAGGAAGGGAACAGAATGCAGCAAACCAATGAGGGTACAAATAATGGTTCAGAAGTGACGCAGAACGTGAATCTATATTATGAGGATTGACAGCGTCTGCAGTCCGGAGCCAACATGGAGGATGCAGTTAGACGCTCAGAGAGGCTTCGAGGGAAGGCACAAATTCAACCTTCTTTTTTGGGAACTCCCATCGGGATTTTTCGTCGCAGGAAGCGAGACCAAAGGGACCAAGGACTCGCAATGCCTAGAACCAGGATTAACAGATTTTTTCATAGATGATACATGTTTAAAAAGTTACCAGAAAAGGACGTAGAATCAGTAACCAAACTTGAAAAGTTGACCAGGAATTTATTAGACAAAACACTCGACCCACATAAAGTGTATTAGAAGCCAAAATACACCACACATTAACGCTGTTCACAAGAAATTACGTTTTCGTCACAAGGCTGGACTTCATCAGATGATTCCATTACAACAAATTATTCCATTATATAGTATGTTCAAATGATTTAATTATTCAATTAGTAGGTTTGAAGCAGTTTCTTAAAAAAAAGTTTTCATAAAAATATTTGTTGCAGAAAGCATTCCTTTTAAGTTCATGAATTGTTCCTTATGTCTCTTATCTATTTCACTCATACTACATTAAAAAACATTTAATATTTGCATTTTGTTATGTTTTAAAATTAATTAAAAACATTTAACGAACATTTAATGAATTATGTTTGTTAAGAACCATTATATCACTTGTTCTTTTGTGCCATCTAGTGACCATTTCTTTTATTGCACCTAAAAACATTTAAATATTGTAATGTTCTCTATTTTAAATTAAGAATAAAAATACATCATTTTTTAAATGTTTTTAAATGTTCTTACATATTTATTGTGGTGGTGGTTAAAATAAGGGATACAGGGTATTATTTAGAACGAATGATTTTTTTAAAAAACACCTTTTTATTCTTAATTTAAAATAGGGAACATTACAATATTTAAATGTTTTTTAGGTGCAATAAAAGAAATGGTCACTAGATGGCATGAAAGAACAAGTGATATAATGGTTCTTAAACATAATTCATTAAATGTTCGTTAAATGTTTTTAATTAATTTTAAAACATAACAAAATGCAAATATTAAATGTTTTTTAATGTAGTATGAGTGAAATAGATAAGAGACATAAGGAACAATTCATGAACTTAAAAGGAATGCTTTCTGCAACAAATATTTTTATGAAAACTTTTTTTAAGAAACTGCTTCAAACCTACTAATTGAATAATTAATTCATTTGAACATACTATATAAGGGAATAATTTGTTGTAATGGAATCATCTGATGAAGTCCAGCCTTGTGACGAAAACGTAATTTCTTGTGAACAGCGTTAATGTGTGGTGTATTTTGGCTTCTAATACACTTTATGTGGGTCGAGTGTTTTGTCTAATAAATTCCTGGTCAACTTTTCAAGTTTGGTTCCTGATTCTATGTCCTTTTCTGGTTACTAGTTGGATTGCACCTTTTTTTGGTCTTCATGTTTAAAAAGTTGTTTAAGTAACTACGGACTTGATTCCAACTTAGCCCATATACATTCAAATTCTGGTTTTGAGTCAACAAATGATATTTTAGCTGAATCACAAACGGAACTTACAAATGTAAATATCCATATGGGTTGGGGTGACAATTTCATTGCTACCCCGGTTGACTTGAATCAAAATGTTAATGTTGGGTTTAACTTGGTTGAACATATTGATGTACCAAGTGAGCAACCTGGGAATGGGGAAGAAGTGGTTACACAACTCAATTCAAACTCTAAATTGAATTTTTCAGCGTATAGCATAAACAAGTATTTGATAGGCGTTTATGGTGATGAAGTTGCATGTAATTACAACAATAAAAATTACATTTACGACGACAACTACAATAACAAATTTTCCAACCCAAGGGCAGAATGAAGTGTTGGGTATAGTTAATTGTTTGAATGGTGATTCACACGAGCTTGTCAGTGATCACACTTGGTGTAATTCTGATGGTATCTGCAATAATAGTAATATTGCCATAAAGGTAAACACTTTATTCCATCAGCAAAGTAATAGTCACAATTTGAGTGAATTTTCTGACATAGATGTTTTAGTGCAATGTTTGAATAAACAAACACATGATGGAAATGGGTTGAAGCCTTTTGTAATATACAATGAAAAGAACGATTTTAAGATATATAATTACTTGCATTTACATTTAGATGTTCATCATGCCAATTTGTTAGCAAAGGCTTTACTTTTGTTCCCTGTAGAAGACGTAATGTTATTAACACGTTAGTGGATTTAAAATGTTATACGAGAAAACTGAATTTGAAAGTTTGATTCAACAATAGTGGAGACACCTCAAATTACCCTAATGAATGTTTAAGTAGACCAAGTACCTTTAATCCCCTTTTAAATAACCTGATTGGATTGTTTGAGAAAATGTGTGAAAAGGAAATTAGGCAACTTTCTAGGAATGGCAATGTCAGAGAGAATAGAAGGATTGACAATTTACCAATGAAGAACAGATATTGGCTTCCTTAACTAGCGATAGTACAGTCCAGTTTATGAAACCAGACAAAGGTAATATTGTCGTAGTTATGGATAAGGGGGATTATTTAAATGGGATTAATGCATTACTTTTGGATGGGACTTATGAAGAAAGCTCCCAAAATGAAATCAATGTGACATATCTTAAGATCGATTTGTTATTAGAGGATATGTTGTTACAGAGACAAATAGACAAAAGAGAATATTTTTATATGAAAAATGAATTTCCCATGGTGTCCAATATTTTTAGAATTCCAAAAATTCACAAAGGCCTTATCAATCCTAAATTAAGGCCTATTGAGGATGGTAAGAGATCTAAAACTTGTTTCATTAGTAAATATTTAGATAGAAATCTGCAAAAAAGTCGGGAGGTCTTTGATTATATAAGCAAAGACTCATGGCAGTTTTTGGACAAGTTAAATGGGATAGAGGTGACATCTGACTTAATTATGGTTACCACTGATGTGTGCAACCTTTTCTCAGTAATACCCATGACGAGGGATTGGCCTGGTTAGAGCAGCAGCTTAACAAGACAGGTATTTTCGGTCAGGATGAAGTGAACAAGTTTGTCACTTTGATGGAGGTAGTAAGAGTAACTACCTTCATTTTGAAGGACAATTCAATAGACAGGTTAAAGGTGGAGCAAGGGCGGCTTGTGCCCCGTTTTTTTGCAAATTTAATAATGTCCTTCTGGGAACAAGAATTTTTAATGAAAAGTTCTTTTGCACCAGCTATAGTGCACTACAACAGGTTTTTGGATGACCTCTTCCTAATATGGAAGGGAAAGTACAGTTGTGTACACTTACCATAAATGTAGATGTTCGAGTGTATTCACTGTTGTAGTCATCACATCTGGATTATCTTCCTGCAGGTAGCCCTCAGCCGGCCTGAATACCAGAGTCTTCGGATTTCTGCATCGGATGCTGTCTCTTCTTCCATGATGTTTGAGCGTCAGGGGTATAAAACATGCAGCCAATGCCATTACATCAGTTTTTCTTGCCCCAGATGTCAGGCGCCCCCACAATGGGAAGCAATTATATGGCATGGTGCACCCCCATCAAAAAGCAAATACACCAGGAAAAGTAAATATGCCAAACAAGAAGGAAAAGTAGAACCAAGAGAAGTCAGGGGGCTGGAGGGGGGGGGGGTAACCAGGACTGCAACAGTGAATACACTCGAACATCTACAAGAGCAATATTTTAGATTAAAACATATACATGATTTACTTTTTTGTAGTTTTTTGTATTTTTTTGTAATGTAATTGTAAACTAGCTCACTGTTATTTTAAAAATATTTTTAACTATATTCAAAAAGGTCCTGTATATGGATGTAATAAAATTTGTTTTTAATTGTTTAATTGGGGTGGGGTATATATGTGACTGGGTGAGTTTGGTTTATTGTTCTGAAGAAGTCCCTTGAATAGGGAAGAAAGAGCTAAACTAACTTGGAATAAAACTTTTGATCCTATCGTGGTTGTCCTTTTACCTTTGCTGGTGCTTTGGATTATTTGGTTTTGGTACTGGACTCGTGGTTTGAATTGACAAAACAAAGCAGAACACAGCTGAACAGTACCAAATTGGATTAATAAACACAGTAAACAAAAGTGGGTCTAAGACTGTACTCTGGGGATTCTGTCATCAGTATGTGGTTTAGAAAGAGATGTCCCATTTAACAGTACTCGCATCACCCTGCAAAGTAGCTGGATAACCAATGTATATAGGAAGTAGTACAGCAAAATGTAGAAAGTACTTTGCTAAACAGGATCTAACTGACTGTATTAAAGGTTTCTTATAAACCCAAAACTAGTGATGCCCAACTGATTCATAGTTCATAGATTAGTAATAGGCTAACTGCCCTCATGAGTCATTTTAAGCCTAACCAATTACCACATGTGAGAATCAAACCTTGCACCTTGTTGTCTGTATGGTAAATACCTTAACCATTATGCCAACCTCCCACCAGGTTATTTAGTGCTCTTCTTCAGGTAGTCAGACTGAGATACACGCAATGGAAACAGTATCCCCTGTGGAACCCAAGTTGGTAATAACTAGTGAGCGTAGTAAGCAAGCTAGAACAGCAGCAAAATAAATCAGTCCTCAAGTTGTGAAAGTTTCTGGTACTCTCTGAATGCAAAACTGTAACTCATGGAGCACCCCAGGGATAAGTGTTGGGCCCTCTCCTATTCAGCATTAATTTTGCAGCAATACAAGCCAGTATCCTTGAACCGTGGCTGGCAAACTTTGCTGATGACTGCAAGCTGAGCAATATTAGCTGCTCATCCATGGATTCTAAATAACTCCAGCAAGGGCTAGAATATGCATGTACCTGTGTACTGAAAAACAGCCTCAGATAAATGCAAAATGCGCAGCACTAAGAAAAAAAAATACTGCTACCTCATATGTTTCAAATGGTACTCCTCCTCAGAGAAGTAAGTAAAAGACTGGATCTTATGTGGACAGCTCTCTCATACAATCATTTGGTTTCAACCACATTCAGGAAATTCTTCCCTCTGACCAGTTAATTTCTAGTGAATATCTTCCAAGATCCAAAAATGTCATCCTATCAATGTACTCTTCCGTTATCAGACCTACAATATACTCCAATACCCCCTTTGATATATAAAACTTTAAGTATACTGTTCAAATGGAAATGTCTCAAGTATTTCTAACCAAGAAAACTGAAGGCTTAAATCCTTTAACTATTTTGATTACTATGACTGTCCTCATAATCAGAAGCTTACCGTAAGCTCTGACGTGACCAGTGTTGCACTTTTCAAGCCATTAAAGCCACAATCAAATTTAAACAAAGGTTATGTACTCATCATAATGATGAATCTTCCTCAACTGATAGGTCTCTGATCCGACCTCAGATTTGACTTCAGCTACTTCTACAAACTCTGGCTCCATAGCTCGAGCTCTTCTCATTACCCATAGTCCTCTTTAGCTTGAATTACCTCAGAGTTTGCCCTCTATTCAGCCTATAACATTGCCCATAGCACAATACTGAGTAATAATACAAGTCTAATTACCAATAGAATTCTAGCTCGACTGCTAGGAAAGAAAGAGAAAAGACTGGTGGTATTAAGGGGGGTTGGAGGATGGGAGGTTGAGGACGGACAAAAAATAAACAAAAATTCATTGTTACTGTGAGTACATAACTTTTGTATGTGATGTTGTCTTTTTCGTCCATTCCTCAATGGATGGGGCAGAGAACCCAGCTAGAGAAAACCCTGAGATGGTCCCTCAAGGAAGGATATTCTGGAATACAGCTGAGCCAATTGCTGTCCTTTTTCTTCACAAGATCTTCAATTTATAGTGGGTAATACAGGTATGAGTAACAGGCCAAGTGGCAGCTGCAGAAATGTCATCTGTGGAAGTTCTGGACCGGAAAGTGGAGGATGTGGCAACAGATCTGATGGAATGAGCCTCAGGAGGTTTAGGAAGTGTCAATCCCTTCTTCTTAGAGTCAGAAGAAATGCAATCAGTGAGCTATCTGGCCAAAGTCACCTTTGAAACCAATTTGCCCAAACTGAATTCGGAAAAGAAAACAAATAGCCAGTCTGATTTTCTGAAATCCTTTGTTCTGTGCAGATAGCATCTAAGCTGTCTATGACAATCCAAAAGGTGCAGCACTTATTCTTTGTTGGAAATATTTAGAAAGAAAATAGAAAGGATGATGAACTGATTTATAGCAGTTTCTGAAGCCACCTTAGGTAGAAAGGAATGATTAGTACAGAGAGAGAGAGAGAGAGAGAGACTGTTCTTGTGAAAGATCAGATCTGGTTGCCTTGAAAGAGCCTGGAGTTCTGATACCCATCTGGTCGATGTGATCACAATCAGAAAAATAGAGGTCCTTCTATATCACTGTTGCAGTATTTGATACAGAACGGATGTCCCACACTTGGCATCCTGTCGCTTGGTCTGTATAAATGACTTAAAAGAGATCTTGATTTCGCCATATGTCACATTTATGCTCCATGCACAGAATGTAGGGCATAAAATGGATGTACAAATGCAACTATCTTCAACTTCTTTTGCAACTGGTTCGAACACCATTTCTACCATTTGATTTGAACACTCTGTTGCTCTACTGAATATTTAGCAACACCAGACAAGTGCCCTGTTGGGGTTATTTTTACTTTTTTTATTTTAACTTCTTGGTCTTGTATTTTTTGGCACTACCTAGAGTTCATGTCATCCAAGAGGGGAAAATGTCAGTGTGGGAGGAAGATTCCCCACAAGGATAGTCACGAACAATGTCTTTTTTTTTTGTTTGGGTGCTTCCCACGACCATACCTCCTGTAGTATCTGTAAGGCATTTGTACCTACAACATTCAGGGGCCGTCTGTCTTCCCTGGTCTTTTCATCTTGAAATCCAGTGGCTTAGACAGTTAGTCCAGGCTACCATGGCAAAATCCTTTAACACAAAGATACTCCTGTTAGGTAAGAATAAGGCCAAGAAGTCTCGGTCATTTTCTTTAGCCCTCCAGCGGACATCCCTCTAGAAGCAGGTAATAACTGTAGGTCATTTGGTGTTTACGTGTGACTCTTCTGCCACGACCCCACCAGACTATGCCGGATCTGTCTTTTTGCACTTCCTCTGAGGCTTTGCAGGTGTCTGGCTCTGGATGTCGTGGGGGAACCACAGTTGATTATCTTGGAGGGTCCTAGAGGGATTACGCAAATATTGGATAGGGAAGAAGTTCCAGGTTCTCTTCTCGAATCTCGCCAAGGGTCAGAACTTCTGGTATTTGTTAGGGCTGATGTTCCTTCTAAGAAAATACAAAAACTGTAGCATGTTTCAGTCTGTCCTATGGATCCTCAAAGGGAATGGCAGAAGTTTACTCAGGCTTTGTTCTCTGCCTTAATGACCCTAAAGTCTCCTCAAGATGTTTCAGTACCCGCTCCTCCTTGGACCTCTACCCTTTCTAAACAGTTTAGGGAAATTGCTTCAGGTGAATAGTTCTAAATCATCGGCAGTTCCTCCTGTGTTGGCTGCCTTGTTAGATACTTTCATTACTCCTTTCAAGTCTCCTGATTCTCAGCCTTCTGCTCCTTAGAAACCTAATAGGGTCTAAAAGGTTCCTGAGGATTGTCTCTTTTTATTTAAATGTCCTTCTGCTTATCCTGTTGTGGTGTCAGTCTCTTCTGACAAGCCTTCTAAATGTTTGCCCTCTTCCAAACCTTTGCCTTCTGACAAGGATAGCAGGGCAATGGAGAGGATTGGCAAAAATGTTTACACTGCTTCTGCTGGCCTTTAGTGCTATTAATTACCAGACCCACATTACCAGGTATGCTCTGGTCTTGATTGCTCAGATTTGTCATGTTATCTCTGTCCTCATGGATTCTGATGGCAAATCCTCTGCCTTATCTTTTTTAGGTTCTGCTTCTCAAGTGGCTCACCACTCTATTAAGTCTAGCTATGATGCTGCTGATGCCTTTTCTAGGGGCTGTGACTTTTGGGTCCATTATTAAGTGTTATTCTTGGCTGTGTCTCCAGTCTCTTCCTGAGGACATTAAGCCCAAGTTGTTGGATGCTCCTTTGCATAATAGTTTTTTTGGACTGCTGCTGCTGACATCTTTAAGTCTCTTCAAGCGAAGGGCAAAGCCTTGCAAGACCTTAAACATAATTTTTGTCTCTCCTATCCCTAAGTCCCAGAGGAATTACTCAACTTGGTCTGCTTTTGTTCACAGGCAACCTCGCCAGTCCTCTAAGGGCAGGAAAGGTGGGAGACAGGCCCCCTCTGCTAACTATTCTCCGATTTATGTGGTTCAGAAGCCTCCTTTTCTGATGAGCCTACTTCACTTTGACAATTCCACTCCCCCCCCCCCCCCCGATTTAGACCAGGTCCCTTTGTCCCTTTGTCTTTCAAACTGGCATCTCATAACTTCACTCTCTTGGGTTCTTTCAATCATCCATCAGGGTATGGGAAATCTCTATCCCTCCTTTTTCTGGGATTCCTCAACCTCCTCTAGAGCAACTTCCTCATTTCCTGGAGGTTCTAAGGTCCCTGAGGAACCAAGGGACCATTCAACCTGTCCCCCCTTTCACAAGTGGGAAGGAGTTTTCATTCCAAGATGTTCCTGGTTCCTCAAAAGGATGGTACCTGGAGACCTACTTTGGATCTCTTCCAACTCAACACCTTTCTAGAGACCCTTCTTTTTGGATGCTTACTCTTCAGACTCTTACCTCTTTCATTACCCCAGGTTTTTCCTGGTGTCCTTGAATATGAAAGATGCTTATCTTCATATCTCTATTCATCCTCTCTTCATGAAGTTTTTACGTTTCTCTGTCTCTTCCTCTTATTTTCAGTACTCTGCTTTACCCTGTGGCCTCTCTACTGCCTCAAGGGTATTCACAAATGCCCAGCTCCTGTGCGTTTATCTAGATGACCTGTTGCTTCAGGCGCCTTCTCCCAGTCAATTGTTGCAAGATCTGCAGGTCACCATTTCTTGTCTTCAAAGTCTGGGGTTTGCTAACAACTTCACAAAATCTGTTCCGACTCCCTCTCAGGATCATGGGCATCTGGGATGCAGGATTCAGAAGGTGACAATGTTGGCCTCTCTTCCACCTCTAAAGGTATTTTTGTTGACAGCCTTCTTTCAGTCTCTTCTCTAATGCTTCCTCTTGCCAGACTGCATATGCAGAAGCTTCAATGGTGCCTCAAGTCGGTTTGGCTGCAGCATCATACCCTCTTACTTTCAGTGTACCTCTCCTTTCCTGTCTCAAGGAATTCGAGTGGTGGATTCAACAGTTTGCTCTCAACCCAAGCCAGCCCTTTCAGCCTCCAGTCCCTTCTCAAGAGCTGTTCACCAATGCGTCCAGCATGGGATGGGGGGTATCTCTTGGTTACCTGAAAGTTAAGGTTCTTAGGCCTTCTCATCAGAAATCAGACCATATCAACATCAAAGAAATGAGGGCTATGATTCTAGCCATTCAGGCTTTTCACACTATGTTCTCTTTGGACCCTAGAAGGCATACACAGATAACACTACAGTGATGTGGTATGACAGCTAGCAGGGGGGCAGAAAATCTTACCTCCTCTGCAGAATGGCGCTTCACACTTGGGATATGGCTCTCAGTTATCAGTTAACTCTTCACGCAGTATACACTCCTTTAGAGCACAATCTTGTGGCAGACTCTCTGAGTAGGTCCAAAGCACAGGCTCATGTGTGTGGGTTTGCGAGTGCTCTTCTCAGCCTTCAATCTCACATTCAGTTTCTTGAGCTTTTTTACTCTCCCTTCTATTTCAAATACTGCAACGGTGATATAGAAGGACATAGTACAGTTCTGTAAAATCTTACCCTAGCAGTAGCGGTCCTCCTCTTCACAGTTGCAGTATTCACTCCTTTCCTCCAATCCTCTCTTACTTATTCTACATTTTTTCCTTCTGGATTTGCATGAACTCCTTTGTCCTATGACAAAGACGTGTTTCTCGACATTGTTCATCGTTGGGGCATTACTCAGGTAGATCTTTCTGTCTCCCATCTGAACAGGCAGCTTCCTCTCTTCTGTTCCAGAGTGCAATGCCATCTGGCCTTGAAGATGGATGCTCTAGTCTTTCCATGGAAGGGGAAGTTTCTTTATGTTTTCCCTTCTTTTCCTCTACTTCCAAGAGTCCTGCAAAAACTTCACCTGGACTCCCCAAAAATCTTGATAGTGACTCACTTTTGGCAGAGACAGCACTGGTTCCCCCTCTTAATGTACTTGGCCAGGGGCAATCATCACAAGATGTCCTTACAGTCACTGCTGTAGTATTCTTAACAGATGGTATTCCCTGCCATGGAAGCTTAAATGTCTGGCCAATCTACAAAAGACTACTGCTTTTAAAAGGTACACCACCAAACATCAACCAATGCTTTTTGCGTAGCGTAGGGCATAAAGATGTCGTTCAGGCTTACCATAATCAGAACTTCCTTGCCACCTGTCTGAACATATCTTTTTACTGTCTGTTTACCTGTGTCCATTTTCTGCTAGTCAAATGCATTTTCATTCTCCAGTGACCACCTATGCCTCTTTCCTGACTTCTACTGCAGTTGCAAATAAGTGCCTCATTGGGGATTTTGTTTTCTCTTATCTTTTTTGTGCTTCTTGGAGTTAATGTCATCCAGGAAGGACAAATGCCCGTGTGCGAGATAGATTCCCCATAAAGACTGCCACAATAATTGTCTTTGTTGTCTACGAGCTTCTCATGATCATATTTCTTTGTTCTATTTGTCAGGTGTTCATTCTGAACCCATCTGCAGTAGACTTTTTTTTCCCTTTCCTTGTACCATGAGAACCAGCGTCTTAAGCTTCTCGCTAAAGATATAATGGAAGGAATCTCCCCCGCCCCAGTCATTAGGGAAGAAGGTGAAAATGGTACAACTGGAATCTTCCACTGTCCAGCCACTGACAGGTGTTTCTCCCGAGGTCATTACAAACCCAGAGGCTCGCCCGGCTTTGTTGTCTGATTTCTCTGTCGTGACCGTGTCAGAGGCTGGTAAGGTTCGGTCTTGGCAGCACATCCAAAGAGGCTTTGCAGACTTCAGTCTCGATGTTTAGGGGGAACCACTGATGATTTTTTGCCGAAGGGGCCTAGGGAAGTTCTTTAGTTTTTGGTTGGGGAAAATGTTCCTACTGTGGTTCTCGACTGCTGTCCTGGGTCTGAGCCTTCTCAGTTTTTTGGAAGGGACATTCCCTTAAAAAAGGAACAACAAATTAAACATGTTTCTTTCTTCTCCTAGGAATCCATAAAGTGAGTGGCAGGCCCTACCTAACTCAGAGGCTATTTGCTGCTTTAATGTCCTTAAAGCCTTCTTCAAGGGGTTTTGGTTCCTGCTCTTCCTTAGTCCTCCACTCCCCTTAAAAGGCCTAGAGAACAGGATTTGTCTGAGGATGAGTCTGATTTGGATAATCAATCTCTGACTTATTCTAATCATATTCCTTCTCCTTTAGACTATAAGTCAGAGGAGGAGGATTAGTCCAGGTGTCACTTTTGTGGAAATTTTCTTTGGGGACACACTCTATAGGATGGTAGATTTTTGTAAGTGAGACTGTACTCAGGTCTCTGATATCCATAAGGGGTACTATGAGTT
Organism: Protopterus annectens; assembly: GCF_019279795.1. Taxonomy (NCBI): domain Eukaryota; kingdom Metazoa; phylum Chordata; order Ceratodontiformes; family Protopteridae; genus Protopterus; species Protopterus annectens. The sequence goes on from NC_056744.1 coordinate 1,418,816,046, forward strand.
GCTGCAGTTGGAATCCCCTAAACCTGCGGCTATTCCTCTTGTTTTGGCTGCTTTGCTGGATGCTTTTTCCAATGCCTCCCATGTGCCTGATTCTGTGCCCCTGTTCCCAAGAAGCCTGACAGGTTTTATAGAGTGCTTGAGGACTGTTCTTTCCTATATAAATGTCCTGCTGCTAACCCTTCTCATGTATTTAGCCTCTGATAAGCCATCTCAGTTGCTTCATTTGCCCAAGTTATTGCCTTCTGACAAGTATAAATAAACTATGGAAAGGTTGGGTAAGAAGGTTTACACTTCTGCTGCCCTAGCTTTTAGTGCTATTAATTATCAGACCCATATGTCTAGGTATGTGTTGGTTCTTCCTTCTCAGGTCTGTCAACTTATTTATGATTTTCCAGTCTCAAGAGAGTAAAACTTCTGCTCATTCCTTGCTAGGGACTTCTTCTCAAGCCATTTGTCATTATATTAAATGTAGTTATGATGCAGCAGATGCCTCTTCTAGGGCTACTGTTTTTCGTTCACTGATGAGAAGGATATTATTGGTTGGAGGAACAGGCTTTCTGGGAAGTCTAATATTAAGGATGCCTTTAAAAAATTGTTTAACCTCAAATCTAGAAGATAAAGGAGGAGAAAAAGGCAGAAAATTTCAGGAGTCGCCCGACCGGCACTTGCAAACTGCTACTGCTTCGGGCACTGCACGGCAAGAAAGACTGATGTAATGGCGTCGGCTGTATGCTTTATACCCCTGACTACCTGACGTCATGGAAGATGAGACAGCAACCGACGCAGGACCCAAGACTTTGATAATCAGGCTGACTAAGGGCTACCTGCCAGCAGATAACCCAAATGTAATGACTGCAACAGTGAAACATGAAGAACATCTGTAAGCTTGCAAGTGTAATGAGAAATAAAAACTGGGATTAACAAGACTAATGGTGATGAAGATCATTGTAACAATTAGTAGAGCAAATTTTACTAAACTAGAAGTTGAAGATTCTTCAGATCTGGTTAGGAAATATATTCTTGTAACTGGAGATTCAGTTATTAGAGGGATTGATACTTATGTCTGCAGACAAGATAATGAACATCAAATAATGTTATGCTTGCTATAAACAAAAACAGAGAATGTGAGACAGGCTTTAGAATGCCTATTTTTATTCATGTCAGTGCAAATTATCTCCTCTGCAAGGACTCTCTGACTATTAGTAGGGAACTTACAACCCCTCTTAGCACTGCTTGTACAGGTATTAGAACATATTTTTCACAAATCACATATAGAAAGGACAGTCACACCACCATGAATAAAAAAAACTTTTTGGGCACATGAAAAAAGTCCCATTTTAAAAAATGGAAATGTGTACAACATCCCAGCCTAATTTTGAGCACACATCTTCAGAATGGATGACGTGCACCTGTCATGATCAGGGAAGAACAATTTTGCAGCAGATATTTTGCAATATTTGACAAACAAAAGGCAGCACTTTTGCAGGTCGAAACTTTAACAGTTCACAGCAGCATTAAATGCACATCTGACAGTTCTTAATGTTAGGAGCATTAATAATTACTTTTTTCCTTTTAATGGAAAAATTGCGAAGTTCTCACAAGACTGATGTTGTGAAATATGGTTAAAGAACAATGACAAGAAATCAGTTCTGTTAGGGTATAAATATTTTTACTGTAACAGACATTCCAACAAAAAAATCAAGTGGAGGTGTTACTGTGAGGATTAAATAGTTATGAGAACTGTGATTATTTCATGTTCAGTGACAACACAATACCATGGACTGTGTAACTGTGACAATAAAAACAACCCAGAAAAGTACAGTTGTGGACACTTACCATAAATGTAGATGTTCGAGTGTATTCACTGTTGCAGTCATTACATTTGGGTAATCTGCTGGCAGGATGCCCTCAGTCGGCCTGAATAACAAAGTCTTGGGTCCTGCATCGGTTGCTGTCTCCTCTTCCATGACATCAGGTCGTCAGGGGTATAAAACATGCAGCCAATGCCATTTTATTCAGTTTTTCTTGCCCCAGATGTCAGGTGCCCCCCAAATGGGGAGCAAAAAAAAAAAAATATATATATATATATATATATATATATATATATACACACACACACATATATAAGTAAACAGTAAATATATAAATAAACTTTTAGAAACAAACTTTACCTTCAATTAAAAGCAAATACACTACAAAGGCTTTTGAGTATAGTGAAGGAAAGAAAAGGTATAGAAAGGGGGGGGGGGTGTGTAACCCAGACTGCAACAGTGAATACACTCGAACATCTACATTTATGGTAAGCGTACACAACTGTATTATGTTCTTCGTGTTTCACTGTTGCAGTCATTAGATTTTAGTAGAATCCCAAAGCTATGGATGGGAGGATGGAACTAAACAGTATTAGGAGCGGCTATAAGGCCCTGCAGGACTGCTGTAGCAAAGCCTGCCCTGGATTTGGAGAAGAGAGGTAAATGATAATGCTTTGTCAAGGTAAGAACAGAGCTTCAAGCAGCAGCTTCTATAATGTCTTTGGTTGGAACCCTTCTGAGAAAAGCTGCTGAAGTAGAGGCAGCCCTGGTGGAATGTGATCTGATCCCCTTGGGCACCAGTTTACCATGGTGCAAATAGCAGAAACGAATGCAGTGGCTTATCCATTTAGAAACTGTCTGCTTTGATATAGCCTTCCCCGCTGACCCTGCAGCAAATGCTACTAGTAGTTGCTCAGACTTTCTTAGAGATTTGGTCCTATTTAGGTAGAATCTTAGTTGTCTGTGTACATCGAATGAATGAAAAAATCCACTCCCCCTTGTTCTGTGCATTTGGGTAAAATGTTGGCAGGTGAATGGTCTGGTTAAGAGCCACACTGGATACCACCTTAGGCATAAAAGAAGGATTGGTACTGAGGGACACCCTGTCTGGGTAAAATATAATAAAAGGCTCCACTGTCATGAGAGCATGTAGTTCTGAAACCCTTCTTGCTGAAGTGACTGCCAAAAGAAAAGCTGTTTTCCAAGATAAAAATTTTATATCCGCAGTAGTTGCTGGTTCAAAAGGAGGCAGGGTGAGTTTTTCCAGCATAAAATTGAGGTCCCATGCAGGAGTTGGTGCTCTTCTGGGTGGCCTTACAATGTTGGCCCCTCTAAGATACTGTTTAAGCAGAGGATGTGAAAAGAGGGGAAGCTCTGTGTTGTAATGAGCCAAGATGGCAGATGCATGGATTTTTATTGAAGAAAAAGATATGCCCTTGTCAAGCATCTCAGTCAAATATTATAAAATCTGAGGAATACTGGGCTTTGCTGTGTCTGTTCCTTGTGTTTGGTTCCAAGCACAGAATCTCTTCCATTTATCAGCATACGATTTTCTAGTACTAGGCCTTCTGGCTTCCAAAATGACATCCATCACAGGTTTACTGAGAGATGTGGTTTGAATAATTAAATTGATTAGCCATGCTGCAAGATTCAGAGTTTGGAAATGAGTGTGCAGAATTTGATAGTTCTGCTGAGACAGTAGATGAGGTGTTTGAGGCAAGTACCACGGAGGAAGGTGTGACATATTCCTTAGAAGCGGGTACCAGTGTTGACGAAGCCAGTCCAGAGTAATTAGAATAATTTTTGGTTTTTCCTGTCTGACTTTTAGTAAGACCTTGGAGAGTAGAGGCAGAGGGGTAAAGGCATAGACTGATACATTTTTCCAGGTGAAGGATAGAACATCCACTTTCCATGCTTTTTGTGATGAGTTCTTGTGCAGAATTTGTCCAACTAATAGTTTTGGGGAGAGGCAAATAGATCTATGTCTGGGCTTCCCCATTTCTGTGTTAACATGCTGAAGATTTGTGGATCCAGTTTCCATCCGTGCAGGTCCATGAGATTTCTGCTTAGGTCGTTTGCCAGAGTATTTTGCTTTCCTGGCAGGAATTGAGCTTGAAGATGTATTTGTTAAGTCAAGGCTGTGTTCCACAAGGCCATGGCTAGTCTGCAAAGGGGGTAGGAATGGGTACCCCCTGCTTGTTTATGTACCACATAACTGTGGTGTTGTCCGTCTTTATCAGTATTTGTCCTGGATGAAGTAAGTCCTTGAAGGCTGTCAGAGCATTCTGAACAGCTAGCATCTCTTTCTGGTTGATATGCAGATGCATTTGGTTTGGGCTCCATTTGCCCTGAATACATCTCCCTGCCAGGTGGGCCCCCCAAGCATAGTCTGATGCGCCTGTAGTTAGAGTTTGGGTGGCAGGAGGTAGAGTGAATGACAGTCCCCTCTTTTGGTGACATGTCTCTGCCCACCAAAGAAACTCCTGTTGTAGGCAGGGAATGAGAGGAATCAGTTTCCAGGCTGTGACAATGTTGACTCCATAAACTTTTTAGGTACGATTGAAGTTTCCTCATATGCAGTATCGCATATGGAATTAGTAGGATGCAGGATGCCATGAACCCCAAAGCCTGCAGAATTTATCTTGCAGATAACTGGGTTTTTGTTGCCATTTGATTGAAGTATGTTGTCAACTGTATTTGTTTGTCTGGCGTGAGGTAAGCCATCTGGGCAGTTGTATTCAAACTTGCACCCAGGAATGTAATTATTTGAGAGGGTACCAGTAGTGATTTATTTTTGTTTATGGTGTACCCTAGGCATGCCAGAAGCCTTTTTACAAATGCCAGATGTTGAAGAAGAGTGTCCTTGTCTTCTGCCTGAATGAGACAATCATCCAGATATGGATACATTTGAATGTTTCTTTGTCTGCAGAATGCAATTACTGGTGCCAGGCACTTTGTAAAGACCCTGGGCACAGTAGATAAGCCAAAGGGCAGTGCAGAGAATTGGTAATGCATAAAACCTGCTTTGAAGCGGAGGTATCTTCTGCAATATTCCCTTATTGGGATATGCAGGTATGCCTCTTTTAAGTCTAGAGTTACTAACCACGCATTCTTGCCTAGCATAGGCAGTAGCTGTTGTACAGTCAACATTTTGAATTTTAAAAGACCAAGTACAACCAACTTGTAACACCAAGCAGCAAAGCCAGATCCTCCTTTGAATTTTGGAATGTCCAGGAACGTGTTCAGAATAGATAAGTCCAGTATTGGATGCCATGAAGTCTTTTCTGGGCACCAGGAACAGTCTTGAATAAAATCCTTGTCCTTTTTCCTTTTCTGGTACCGGTTGAATAGCCCCCATATCCATGAGGGACATGACTTGCTTCTGGGCCTCTGCCCACTGGTTTTGTGGCAGATCCGGCCATCCGTTCGGAATTGGCAAAGTATGGAAATGAAATCTGTACCCCTGGGATACTATGTTTAATACCCACTTGTCCTGGGTTATTAACTGCCAATTTTGAGCATGAAGTGCTAGTCCCCCCCCCCAAGGGGGCTGCCAAAGGATAAGTGCTTGGAGATGGTAGAGGCAAGTCATTGAGACTGCTTACTGTAGGGTTGTGCTTTGTTACCTCCAGATTTGGATGTGGAGGCACCCCATTGCTTTGACCTGTAAGATCCCTGTGATTGATATCTGGAGCCTTTGAGTGCCTGGCTGAGTGGGTCTGTTGGACACAGGAAAGGACAAATTTTTAGTAGGCCAGTGCCTACTGAACCTGGGTGGCTGCACTTGCAAGATATCTTTTACAGTTTTCATAGATTTAGCTTTGCCTTCCATTTTCTTTAAAACCTCTTCTGCCTTATTAACAAACAGAGTATCATGCTGCAAAGGGGCATCCAACAATTTAGCTTTAACATGATCAGGCAGATTTTGCTCCTTGAGCCAGGCATGCTTTCTTATCACAGATCCAGTAATGGCAGCCCTACAAGAGGCCTCCAAGGAATAAAAACCACATTGCAAAGTATGCTTTCCAACCTGTTCTGCTGAATGCAATAAATCCTGTAACTCTTCAATTTCCACACAATCAGAAATCAACATAAGTTTCTGTTTCAGTAAGCCCATAACACGCTGTTGATATTTAAGCATATGAAACTGGCAGTTTAAAGCCCTGATTGCCAAGGTTGCAGACGAATAAACCTTCTTACCCCATCTATCCAGCGCCCTGGAATCTCTATCAGAAGGGGTAGGATTTTTGGCTGTAGAAGCCTTTACACCCTTGGGACCCTGAGAAATAGTCTCAGGATCAGCAGCAGGATTTTTGAGAAGAAATTTGTGGGAGTCAGAAACCCTGTAATATCTGTCTGGCTTACAAGGAGCCGGAGGCAGGGAATCAGGAGCCATGATTGAATCCGAGAACACATCATCAACAATGTCTAAAACAGTAGGTATTGCCAAAGGTCTATGCTGAGGAAGAAGGAAATCCCTAAGCCTCTTTTCTGATTCAGAGAAGTCCTGACTCTCCCAATGAAAATGTACCCTTAAAGTATGCAAAGTCTCTCCAAAAGAGTAATCCTCAGGAGGAGATTCAGATGGGATGGATTCCTCTGAATCAGAATCTTCATAAGGTGGAATAGTAAATTCCTGATCAGAAAAGGAATCTGAAGAAATGGAAACCTGATCTGAAGATTCATAATCAGTGCCTTGCCTAGGCCTCCTAGCGGGGGCAGGGGGGTTGGGAACCCCTGATGAAGGTAATTAAATCCTCAGCCATTTTGATCATTTGTTTTTTAGGCATAGGGGCCTGAGCATGTGGCTCATGCGTCGTTTTTTTTTTAGACATAGAAATTGTTTTTGACCTTGTTTTTGTCAATGGCGTTGGTTTAATATAAAAATGTTGAGGCCTGAAAACACCCTCAGAAGCTGGTGCCTGCCCAGCAGCTCCAGACCCATCCAAGGGAGAGACATCCGCGGGTTCAAAACTTTGCGAATCTTGCAGCATACCGGACTCCGAATGGGTCTCGGTAGAGGCCTGCGACTCAAAAGTAGCGGGTATCAGGGGCTGCGAAAATGCCTTACTGAGTACCGGCGACTGGCTTATGAGAAGCTTCGTCGTCGGTTTTGGACCACGACGGTCTGTCTCTGTCTTTTTCCTTGCGTTTTTTTGTGAACTCTGGTAGTGTGATTGCTAACCGGTGACATTTCAGGGTAGTTAAACCTTGAGCCAAAATATTTAGAAGCAAAAATATACAGACGCTTGATAGTGCGTTGGTTAAATTTAGCACAAAAACCGACAGCAAGGCACGTTGTGATCAGGGCCTAGGCAAGGAATACAGTACAAATGAAAATCCTTATGAGGTATTTGCTTCCCACAAGTAATGCAATTATTAACTTTTACTGACATAGGTAAGGAGCAAAAAAAAGTTTCCCCCAACGGGGTGCTTAGCTTTAGTTTGAATACTTCGGTTCTGAAACTCGAAAATGAAAATTTCAGGAGTCTGCCGACTGGCAATTGCGAACTGCTTCTGCTTCGGGCACCGCGCAGCAAGAAAGACCAATTAAAATGGCATCAGCTGCATGTTTTATACCCCCTGATGACCTGACTTCATGGAAGAGGAGACAGCAACCAACGCAGGACCCAAGACTTTGTTATTCTGGCCGACTGAGGGCAACCTGCCAGCAGATTACCCAAATGTAATGACTGCAACAGTGAAACACGAAGAATATCAGAACTACACTAGAAGTTGTGTTCCTAAAGAAATTATTGTTACTTCATGTCAAGTTTTACTACCGCTGATGTGCAATGATCATGGGGTTATAAATGTTAATTTGTTGTTAGATAATTCTGCCAAAGTGAAATCTAAACCAATGCACAGAAGATTATATGAAGACAAAACAGTCATTATGTAAAACTAACTGGAGTGATGCATTCAGTGGAAAAACTGCAGAAAGGATGTGTAAAGTTTTAAGAGAGAAATTTTATGGATGCAAAAATAAAATAAAAAAAATGTTTAACATCAGAAGCTAGGCACACAACGTCAATGCAAACTTCAACCCCTGTCCCCTCAAAGGACCATTTAACATCTCCGATACTTGTCCCACACCTCACATCTCCGTAGATCAAGTGTTAAAGGCCCTATCCAAGGCAAAGAACACGGCTTCCATGGGACCCGATAGTAGCCCAGGCTTATTCTGCACCATCTCCAGCAAGAACAAGCTTCGCCATTGAGCACCCTATTCAACCACAGCTTAATTACAGGCTTTATTCCAGCAGAGTGGAGAACTGCCATTGTCATCCCCTTGCACAAAGGTGGTACCACTACTGACCCAGGAAACTATCACCCCATTAGTCTGACAAGTCTGATCTGTAAAGCCGTGGAGCGTATTATTAAGGATCTCAAACAAGGACATAGGCAATCTCCAAGCACTTGACCCCTCCCAATTCGGATTTGTCAGTGGCAGATCTCGCCTACTGAACTTAGTTGACTTCTTTGAGACTGTCACCAAGGCCTTGGATGAGGCAAAGTCAGTACATACAGCTTACCTTGACCTGGCCAAGGCCTTTGACACAATTCCCCACTGAGGTATCATAGAAAAGCGAACACAACTTGGTGTTAATCCCCATCTCATGAGATGGGTGACCAACTAGCTCACAGAAGAGATCCACAAGGTCAAAACAGGCACCACCGCCTCTGATAGCAGCCTATCACTAGTGATGTTCCCCAGAGATCTGTCCTGGGACACCTACTGTTTGGCATCTACTTCTCAAAGGTCCAGGCAAAGACAAAGGATGACCAAGTTTGCAGATGACCTAAGTTGGGTTCTGCCTTTGACACCCCAAATGATGTTAACATACTGCAGGAGGGTCTCACAGCTACAAATAACTGGTGCCAAAGTCATGGACTTAAGTTAAATGCAAATAAATGTATCATCATACCATTCGGCAAAAACACGGCCCCTACTGATTACCAAGTTAACAGCAACCCCCTAAGCACACAACCTGTGGTGAGAGACCTGAGTACTCAGGTTGACAACAATCTCATATTCAAGCATCATATGGTGTCAGTGGTCAAAAAAAGCCTTTTTCTTGGTTCATCTCATAAGTAAAGGGACTGCATCCAGAAAAAAGGAGTTTTTTTACCTCTCCGTACTTCTCCCTCATTAGACCTATAATTGGGAACAATGCTCCGTTTGGTATGTACCTCTCCAAACACCTGCACCAACTGGAAAGGCCACAGAAATACCTCACAAAGAGAATCCATGGCCTCCAACTCCTGTCCTATGCGGACAGGCTCAAATCACTATCATTCTACTTGGTATCATACAGATTTGCTCAGAGGTGATTGGTCTCCCGCCTACAAGGCAATATTGGACACTGCCCTGTTAGAGATGCTCCATATCCGTAAATCTAACTCCTCGCACAATACCAGCTTAATAGGCCTAAATCTAATATGCAACATCAACAAAACTTGCTGAAGGGACAGGTTTGTCTCCCAGAGGCTGCTCAGTCTCTGGTAAATATCCCATACATGTCAAACAGAGCGCCTTGCTGGCCCTCTTCAAGAGCAACCTTGATGGGAAACCACAAATTAATCCCAGGGGTTCCACCTTTGTCCCTCATTGTCAGGGCAACAGGTGCTGACTGAGGTTTCTTTTTTGAGGATAAACTCTTGGCTAGGCTTGTAAGGGCCCCAGGGCCATTAGCCTAGTAACCTCCTATGATCCTGATAAAGTCTGAAATTAATAAAATTGCCGGCATTCTTCACAAAGTAAAAAATACATTAAAATATTGTGTGGTAGGGTTCCCTTATGGGGACTTATCTGCCAGGAATGAAGCCTACAGTCAATTGCTGTTCTTGTGAAGCCTCTCAGCTAATATTCCTTGTGACAGTAAGCAACTTCTGAAGTAATTTTCAATCAGAATGCCTGTTTTCCCTCCACAAGTGGGATGTCCAATCAGCATTCAGAATAAAGGTGTGGGATAGAGCCATAACTTTGTAAAACTGGCTAGTTCTTGTATCTAGCCAGGACACAACCCAAACAGCAACATCTACTGCAGCAGAGGGAAGGTTGAACATCTCAAGTTTCAATAAAACAAAACATCACCATTACAAAACACAGTTACAATGATAGCATGGAATAATAAGTGAAAAAGCTATCCATTTCTAACTAAAAGACAGGCAACAATAAATAGAAACAACTCTGATCCAAAACAGTGCCAAAACAGCAACATCTTCAGAAGTCAGGAATCGAAAAACAGGAACCAAAGTCAGATCCAAAAGCAAATTCTTTATTCTCCAGCGCCTCGGTGTAACCACCTTTCAAGAGTATACATTCTCACTGAAGGAATGTATATATATATATATATATATATATATATATATATATATATATATATATATATATACACACTCATAGCAATTAATTACACAATTAATTAAACAATTATGTTCAAAAAGTTTTAAAGCAGACACCTCCAATTTATTTCATTATTCAGTCCACAGGGTGTCATTGTATTGTATTTCAAAATAAAAATACTTTCCTTGTATTGTAAGTTACATTTCAAAGCATTTTCATCATTACAAAGACATTTCACACTTTCTAAAACTGTTCCTGTTAAAAATAAAGAATCACTATTATGATAAACACTAAAATGTGTGGCAATAAATTTATTTTCCCTTTTATGTCTTATGTCTCTAATGTGCTCACCTAACCTAATACGGAACTCTCTTTTAGTTTCACCTATATAATATAATCCACAGGGACAGTGTAAAGCATACACAACTCCCTTGCTTCTACAGGTAAAACTATCTCTTACTGTGAACCTAATGTTGTTAATATAATTCAATGTTCTAACTATATTCCTACAAACACTGCATCTACTGAAACATCTTGTGCCAAATTCACTTAGTGGTCTTGGTAAACAAAATTTTGGCATTACAAATTTACCATGTACCACCATTCCTGTTCCTGTTTTTCGATTCCTGACTTCTCAAGATTTTGCTGTTTTGGTACTGTTTTGGATCAGAGTTGTTTCTATCTGAAGGTGTGTGGAGTGGAGTTTGTGTAAAGGCAACAATAAATAGCCTGAACCAACCCGATTATTCTAAAGGACAACAGATTTTCTATTTGTAGCTCCAGCCTCAAACCCCTTTAAGAATTTGTGTTTCCCAGAATGCACCGGTCCCCCCTTGTAAGCTCAGATCTAGTTTGATATCTGAAGAATCAGACTCGACCAATCTGTGCTGCCTTGGACCTGAGGAATACAAAGCACTAATCCTACAGGTCTTACAGAATGGGAAGGGGGAAGGATGGAGGACTCTCATACTGAAATTCACAAACACCAACAACTAACTGTAAAATTCACGATAAAAAGCAGCAGGACCCAGAAATGGCAATTAGTCCAATTTTATTCACTAACACAAACACGATTAGCGCTTTTGTCTGGGATAAACAGACGTCATCAGATGAAATACACTTGAATACTCTACCATATTTAAAACACATCCCATCATAATTTAACTTCCAATGCATCACATTTAAAGAGCCCACACACAGTTATAAGCATTGTACAATGCATCAGAACCACTTAAAAACATGCTTATAAAAGATGAAAAAACTAACCAGCCATTCAAAAAATTAACATATATATATATATATATATATATATATATATATATACATACACATAAACTCATCACTGAAAAGCTTTAAGCTTTAAACCTGGTTTAACAGATATCAACTCATGTAAGCCTGGACTCACACTTGCATTACATTTCATTGCCATAGCATTTCCTTTTTATCCAAATTCAATCACAAAAGACCACCCCCCCCTTGGATTTTCAATCAACATTTCCAAAACAACACATTTAAAACGATGTGAAGGATGCAATTTAATGTGGCTAGCCAAAGTATTTTTTTCTTGTGCTTTAGCAATGACAATACACGTTCCCTTATCCTATATCTTTTAGCACCCTTTCTGTCTGCCCACATAAAAGCGGTGCAAGACTTGTACAGGGCTGCATACACCACTCTTTTTGTGTTGCAATTATAATTACCTTGCATTTGATACATCTTTCCACTGATAACAAATGCCTGGGTACATTTTATAGAGGGGCAAGCTCTACAAAACCCACATTTTTTTCATACTAAAATCTTAATTGTCTGAGGAAGGAACAGGCATTTCCTGGAAATCTTTTTAAGTTTGTACCTCTGCTAAAAATTATTGTTGGCTTGTCTCCTAACTTGCTAGCCAACTCATGACCTTCTCTAACAATTACCCAATTTTTCATAATTAGTCTTCTAACCTCTGCTTGATCTAAAGAAAAAGTGGTGATAAAGGAACTCTTTTACATGTCAGAGCCGAAAATGTTCCACTTATCCGAGTCATTACTTCGGGTCCCCATTAAATGATGACTCCCCCAGCCTACTTGGGGGGGTGGGTTGTCAACTGTGGCTTTAAAACAGGCACATATACATTGTTCTGTCTTTTCATCATGACTTCATCTACGGATGAATCAACAAAGGCTTCAGGATATCCACGTCACAAAAACATGGATTTTTTTTTACAAAAAACATTCTTCCACAAAGTCTTCATATGCTGATGTCATTTGTGCTGCCTGAACCAACTGTTCTATTAAAACTGCCTTTTTTTCTGGAGAGAATGACAACTTTCAAAATGTAAAAAAAAAAAAAAAAAACATTTGAATATGTAAGCTTCCTATATATTTTAGGCACTAAACACCCATTGGTATACTTTCTAAGTGCCACATACGCAATGGCTTGGTAATTTACCTCAAACGAAAAGTTTAGAAAACCATTACAGATGTCAATGTATTCCTTGAAACTCGAAATTGCCTCCTGATGCCCTGTCCATATGAGAAAAAATGCCATCCTGGTACCTAGCATACATGGTCCAGGATTCTTTAAAGCTACTGTTAAACAAAAAAGTACAGTTTTGTACCTACCATAAATGTAGATGTCCGATAGATATGCAACTGCAGTCATAACATATGGGTTGTCCTGCCTCAGGCAGCCCTCGGTCGGCCGAATTCCAAAGTCTGGGTCCGGCGTCGGCTGGTGTCTCCTCCTCTCCGACGTCACAACGGCTGGAGTATAAAGGCATCGGCCGACGCCATCTTCTTCAGTGTTTCTTGCCCCAGATGCCAGGTGCCCTCCTAGGAAGGCTAAATTTGGTGAATGGATAAAAAATTCCAGACATGCACAACAGTAATAAACAGATACTCCATAGGAGATACCCCCAGCTAAAGGAACAGGGGGAATGGACCCAAATGAAGGAAAAGAGGGGAAGGCGGGAGGGAAAATCCGACTGCAGTTGCATATCTATCGGACATCTACATTTATGGTAGGTACAAAACTGTACTAGGTCCTTCAAGAATGCAACTGCAGTCATAACATATGGGTTGAATACCATAGCCAAGCTGGGGGTGGATGGAGCTAAGAAAAAGATGGTGTAGCTAAAATGCCCTGCAGGACTGCTGAAGCAAAGTCTGCTCGGGATCTGGAGTATAAAGGCAGGTTGTAGTGTTTGGTAAATGTATGCACGGAGCTCCATGTAGCAGCCTCTAGAATGTCCTTTGTAGCCACTCCTCTTAGGAAAGCTGTGGATGTGGCTATAGCTCTGGTGGAATGTGGCCTAATATTGGCTGGCACACTTTTTCCATGGTAAGAATAGCAGAATCTGATGCAGTGTCCAATCCATTTTGAAATTGGTTGCTTGGAGATTGCTTTTCCTTGTATTCCAGCAGCATAGGCTACAAACAGCTGGTCAGACTTTCTGGTGGCCTTAGTTCTGTTCAAGTAGTAGCGTAGTTGCCTGTGTATGTCCAAGGTATGCAGCAGTCTTTCCCCTCTATTTTGAGGATTGGGGAAGAAAGTAGGAAGGTGAATAGCTTGATTTAGAGACACCCTGGAAATCACCTTTGGCATGAAAGAAGGATTTGTTCTTAGAGAGACTCTGTCCTGATGGAAAATGAGGAAAGGAGGTACTGCCATGAGTGCCTGTATCTCCGAGGCTCTTCTTGCTGATGTGACTGCCAACAGAAAAACTGTTTTCCATGATAGAAATTGCATCTCCGAGGTTGCTGCTGGCTCAAAGGGAGGCAGAGATAATTTTTTCAGAACAAAATTGAGGTCCCATGCAGGTACTGGTTGTTTTCTGGGAGGCTCGATATTCTTTATCCCTCTCAGGAACTGTCTTAGCAAAGGATGTGAGAACACTGGTGGATCACAATTGTATCTTGCTGAGATTGCTGAGGCATGAATCTTTATGGAAGAATATGAGAGTCCAGAATCAAACATTTCTGCCAAGTATTCCAATGTCTGAGGTATACTCAGTACTGTTGTATCCTGACCCCTGTTGGCAGCCCAGATGCTGAATCTCTTCCACTTGGCTGAATAGGCTTTTCTGGTGGATGGTCTACGTGCTTCCAATAAGATGTCCTGAACTGCCTTGGAAAGATTGGAAGTGGAAGGAGTTAAAGTAACCTCCAGGCTGTCAGATGTAATGTTTTCAGGTTTTGGTGAACAGTCCTGTAGTTGTGTTGTGTCAGGAGCAGGGGCCATAGGGGCAGAGGCCACGGTTTGGTCCAAGTTATGCTCAACAGCAATGGGTACCAGTGTTGCTTTGGCCAGTCTGCAGCTATCAAAATGCCTGTTGGTTGTTCTGCTTTGATCTTCAGGATCATCTTGGTCAACAGTGGCAGAGGAGGAAATGCATAAATTTTTAGGGAATTCCAGCTGAAGGAGAGAGCATCCGTTGTCCAAGCTAGTGCATGGTGGGTCCTGGTACAGAACTTTTCCACGTGATGATTCGTGTGAGACGCAAATAGATCTATGTCCGGTCTTCCCCATGACTTTGTTATTTGTGAGAAAATGTGGGGATGCAGCATCCATTTGTGTGGATCCAAGAAATTTCTGCTCAGCTTGTCCGCCAGTACATTGTCCTTGCCTGGCACAAACTGGGATTGCAGGTGTATCTTCAGACTCAGTGCTTTTTCCCAGAGAATCATTGTTAGTCTGCAGAGGGGGTATGAAGGAGTCCCTCCCTGCTTGTTTATATACCACATGACCGTGGTGTTGTCTGTCCTTATTAGTAAATGTCCTTGCTGCAGTGATTTTTCCAAACTCTCGATTGCATGTTATCACTGCCAGCATCTCTTTTTGGTTTATGTGCAGATGTCTTTCCTTTGGTGTCCATTGACCTTGAATGCATCTGCCCTCCATGTGCGCTCCCCATCCATGATCTGAGGCGTCTGTTGTAATTATTTGACCTGCTTGAGGTCTGTTGAAAGACATGCCTTTGTTTAATTGACTTGCTTGAGCCCACCACAAGAATTCCTTTTGCAGGCATGGAATAAGTGGGATTACGTCCTCTAGGCTTTGGCTGTGTTGGGACCATAAGCTTTTCAAATACCATTGCAGCTTTCTCGTATGAAGTCTTGCCAAAGGTATCAGAAGAATGCATGATGCCATGAACCCCAGGGCCTGCAGGAGTTTCCTTGCAGTCAGCTGGGAGAGCTGTGCTAGGCCTTTGAAGTACTCCGGTAACTGCTGTTGTTTTTCCTCTGTGAGGTAGGCCATTTGTGTTTGTGTGTCCAGTTTGGCTCCTAGGAAAATAATCTGTTGAGATGGCAGTAGCCTTGATTTCTGAACGTTGACTGTGTATCCCAAGGCCTGTAGTAATTGCATGACATAGTCCAAGTTTTTTATTAAGGTTTGTCTGTTGTCTGCTTGTATGAGGCAGTCGTCCAGGTAGGGGTATATTTGAATTCCCTGGAGTCTGCAGTGTGCCACTACTGATGCCAGGCATTTCGTGAACACTCTGGGTGCAGTAGATAAGCCAAACGGCAATGCTGAGAATTGATAGTGCTCTGTCCCTGCAAGAAATCTCAGGTATATTCTGCAGCTTTGTCTGATTGGGACATGCAGGTATGCCTCCTTGAGGTCCAGAGTGACCAGCCAAGACCCCTTGCCCAGCATGGGAAGGAGTTGCTGTAACGTCAGCATTTTGAACTTTGGCACAATGAGAAAGGTATTTAGAGTAGACAAGTCCAGTATAGGCCTCCATTTGTTTTCCTTTCTTGGAACAAGGAACAGTCTTGAATAGAATCCCTGGCCTTGTTCCTGGGGAAGGTACCTTTTCTATTGCTTTTATACTTAATAGCTTTGAAACTTGAATGAGTGCCTCTGCCCTTTGATGGTGTGGCAGGTTTGGCATGCCTTGTCTTGTAGGTAAAGTATGGAAGTGGAATCTGTAACCCTTGTCTATTAAATCCAGAATCCAACTGTCCTTGGTTAAGATATGCCAGTTCTTTGAGAATAAGGATAATTTTCCGCCCAAGGGTGCTTCTCTCTGAGCCCTTGTAGGCGGTATGAAAGTCAAGTCATTGTGATTGACCTTGTGGTGCAGCTGGACTGGCTGCAGCACTTCTTTGATTTGTAGGTTGCCATTGGCGTCCCCTGTAGGAGCCTCGGTATTGGCCTCGGCCACGCCTGTCCTTTCCCCTTTGAAACTTGTCCGAGTCTGGGAAGGACCAATTCTTTGAAGGCCA
Organism: Protopterus annectens; assembly: GCF_019279795.1. Lineage (NCBI taxonomy): Eukaryota > Metazoa > Chordata > Ceratodontiformes > Protopteridae > Protopterus > Protopterus annectens. The sequence continues at coordinate 1,418,832,422 of NC_056744.1, forward strand.
GTTTCTACTGAATCTGGGTGGCTGAACCTGGAGGAAATCCTTGACTGTCTGTACTGACTTAGCTTTTTCCTCAATGGACTTCAACGCATCTTGTGCATTAGCGCCAAAAAGCTTCTGTTTTTCCAGAGGTGCATCAAGTAACTTTACTTTGACATGGTCTGGCAGTGGCTGATCTTTTAACCAAGCATGTCTACGTATCACAGCCCCAGTCATAGCTGCCTTACATGAAGCTTCCAATGCATCATAACCACACTGAAGAAAATGATTGTTAACCTGCTGAGTGTTATGTATGTGATCCTGCAATGCCTTTCTGTTAATAGGCTCAGGAGAGGCTAACTTTTTCTGTAAATCATCCAGTAAAAAATCCTGGTACTGAAACATATGAAAAAGGCAGTTAAGAGACCTCATGGCTAGGGTGGTAGAGGTATAAACTTTTTTACCCCATCTCTCCATAGACCTGGCTTCCCTATCCGCTGGCAAAGGATTCTTGGCAGAGGAGGTAGCCACTCCCTTGGGACCCTGTGAAATAGTTTCTAAATCCACGGTGTGGGCCTTAAAGAGATGTTTGTGAGTGTCAGGGACGCTGTAATATCTGTCTGGCTTGACAGGAGCAGGGGGGAGAGAGTCAGGATTATCACTGGAATCGGATAAAACATCATCCAAAACATCCATCACAGGAGGAATAGCTAAAGGTCTGTGCTGGGGAAGCTTTAGGAAGGTACGGAGCCTTTTCCTGGAATCAGAGAATTCCTGACCCTGCCATTGGAAATGTTCCCTCATTGAGTGCATGACTTCACCAAAAGAGAAATCCTCTGGAGGAGAGGCAGAGGGAATTGATTTCTCAGCATCAGAGTCTTCATAGGCCTGGAAGGATTTTTCTTGAATATCTGAATGCTCAGAATCCCCAGAGGCCTCATCTGAAGAGAGGTTTTCAGTCTGCTCAGTTCTAGGCCTTTTCTCTGCAGGAGGCTGAGAACCTCTGTCTGGGTGAGGCTGAGACCCCCTGATAAGGGAAATAAGGTCTGCAGCAAGAGACATAATCTGTTTATCAGAAGAGGGGGCCTGGACAGCAGGTTTAGGATGGGCCTTGGCCTGGCTGGCGGCCTTAGCACGTGCAAAGGCCTTGATGGACATAGATACAGGAGGCCTAGCAGCCCCACGTGCAGGAGTGACCTTGCCCACCGGAATGGTGTCGGGTAAATCAAGAACTTCGGTATCAGGAGGAAAATCAACAACCGGTACCAGAGAGGTCTCCGGGACCGAAGGACTAGTTAACGCTGTGTCGTCGGCCTGGAGCGGCTGAATTACTGCTTCCGCAGGGACCGAAGCACTAGCAGAGGGTCTGGGAGTAGTATCGGTAGAGGACGCGGGCCGAGGATGCCGGTCCCGGTCCTTCCATTTTTTGGAAGATTGAGGTCTCGGTTGATCCGACGGCATGGTATATGCGAAGGATTCGCCAAAAAAGTCTTCAGCAAATTCTGCCCGGCGCCTGAGAGTGTGCTTATTAAAGCAAGCACAGGCAGCACAGGCAGAGACGTCGTGGTCTGGGCCCAGGCAAAGAAGACAGTAAGAATGGAAGTCCTTATGAGGTATTTGTTTACCACAAGACAAACAATTATTAACTTTCTCAATTTGTTCTGACATCGGCTGAGGCAAGAAAAAATGTTCCCCAACGGGGTACTTAGCTTTTAGATGACTTCGGTACTGAAAACACAGGAGCTGATCGACCGGCACTTGCGAACTGCTTCTGCTTCGGGCACCGCGCGGCAAGAAAGACTGAAGAAGATGGCATCGGCCGATGCCTTTATACTCCAGCCGTTGTGACGTCGGAGAGGAGGCGATACCAGCCGACACCGGACCCAGACTTTGGAATTCGGCCGACCGAGGGCTGCCTGAGGCAGGACAACCCATATGTTATGACTGCAGTTGCATTCTTGAAGGACATCTTTTCCTTCCAGGTAGTCACGACTACATTGGCATAGATGACCCCTCAAGCTGCACCCATGGCCACACCTTTAGTTTGCAGAAAAAAATGTTTTTCAAAAAATGTATACTTGTTATACAAAACCAGTTCCATAAGATCACAAAACAAACTAAATTTATCTTGATCCGAATCTAAATGAAAATGTAAAAATTCTGAAAACCATTCCAGTCCCACATCATGTGGGATCACGGCATACAGATTTTTTACGTTGATTGTAACAAACAGGCCATGAGTAACTGTCCCCGCATCATTGCACATCTGTAAAATTGCCAAGAATCTTTCGCCAGGTGCTTCATGGCTTGAACATATGGTTTCACTTTAAAATCCAAGTACTTTGCAATAGCTGATGTGATGGAATATCTAGCATCCACAACTGGACGAAGTGACAGATTAACTATGTCCTTGTGGAGCTTAGGAACCCCAAATATTGTGGGGATAACAGCCTGTTTTATGCACACACATAATCATTCCTCCTACTGAATTTGATCCTGCATAAACTTGTCAAACAGGGTAGAGTAAATTCTACTATAGGTCATGTGCAGCTCATTTTTTTGACACCTGGGAATATGAATCTTGGAACAAGATGTCATACATTTTGCTGATGTAAGTAACATTGTCCGTCAAAACTAACCCTCCCCTTTTATCCGGTTTCATAAACCAGATGCCTTGTGATTTTAGACTCCTAATGGCCTGTAATTCCTCCCCTTGGATGTTATGGGGACCTTTTTGTTTTCTATAACCCACGCCATGTCGTAGGTCTAAGTCGCACATTCTCTCAGAGATGTTCAAAAGTGGATGCAGGGGGTGGGGTTAAATATACTTAGGCAATTTGCCTGACACTCAGCTTGATTTCCACATTTCAGAGACAGGTTCAATTTCCTAGTAAATAGTCTTAAGTCCACCAAAGTCTCGAACAAATTAGATTTTTTTTTGTGAAAACAAAAGGCATGCAAAGCAATTATAACTACAACACAAAAAGAGTGGTGTATGCAGCCCCATGAGAGTCTTGCACCGCTTTTTATGTGGGCAAGACAGAAAGGACATTAAAAGATAGGATATAAGGAAACGTGTATGCCATTTCTAAAGCACAAGAAACAAATACTTTGGCTAGGCACATTAAATTGCATCCTACACATTATTTTAAATGTGTAGTTTTGGAAAAGTTGATTAAAAATCCACGGGGTGGTCCTTTGGGGTTGCATTTGGATAAAAAGGAACTGCTGTGGCAAGCTGTTCAGCCAGCTCTAAAGCTTAAAGCTTTTCAGAGATGATATATATATATATATATATATATATATATATATATGCTGTTTTTCATTATTTTAATGGCTGTTTAGTTGCTTTTCATCTTTTATAAGCATGTTTTTAAGTGGTTCTGTTATTATTGTGTGTGTGGGCTCTTTAAATGTGATACATTGGAAGTCACATGATGGGATATGTTTTAAATATAGTGGCGTATCCAAGTGTATTTCATCTGATGACATCTGTTTATCACAGATGAAAGCGCTAATCGTGGTTGTTTTAGTAAATAGAGTTGGACTAGCTGCCGTTTCAGGACTCTCATATTGGATGGACTGGAATGAAGTATCTACAGTTATGCTAAGTAAACAACAGTTGTATCCTAGTCATTCATTCCATCCAATCCAATGTGTGGATCAGAATCCAAAACTATGGAAAACCCAGGTGGTATCATGACAGAAGACTCCTCAGGATGAAAGTACTGAAGGTTGTTCTAACCCTGCTTAATCCACCTTGTAGTGCTAAATGAAAGTATACATGGCAGATGAAGTGGTTGCCTCACATATATCGTCAAAGCAGTGCATCCCAAAGAAGACTGTAGATGTTGTTATGGCTTGAGTTGGGTGAGACCTCAGTTTACATTAAGGTTTGTAGTGGGATGAATATATATGAAGGAGATGCAAATGGACAAACATCTGGATAGAGACATTTTGGACACCTTTTTTCACAACTTATTCTGAGCAAATAGCTTTTTATCTTTCCTGACTGAAGCTGTTTTGTGAAAGTAAAAGCATAGCTTCCTGTGGCTGTGAACGTATGGAACAAATATTCCCCCTTGTTTTCATAATTAGGAAATAAGACAGGTAAATGAATGGGTTGAGATACGATGGTCTCCAAAGTCACCCTTAGAATAAAGGAAGACGTAACTCTTACTGTTACCCTGTATTTGTGGAAGATAAGGTAAGGAAGAAATTAAGATAAAGCATGGAGCTCCAAAATCCTTCTAGTTGAGGTGAGTGACACGAGAAAAACAGTTTTCCAAGACAAACAACTTAGTTCTGTGGAAGTTACTGGCTCAAATTGAGGCTTTGAAAATGAAATTGAAGTCCCATGAAGGAGCTGGGCATTTATCAAGTGGATATAGTAGGAAGGCGACTTTGAAAGCTTACAAGAGGTTAATGAGCAATCATGAAAGTTAGTATGAATGCTACAGGTCAATGTTAATTGAACTTTGATGGTACAGAAGCTCTAGCTGGAGTGAAAATGAGATGTATGGAAACAAGGAATGTCTGTTATAGGGGCTGAAAAATCAACGTTCTGTGGACCAGCTCAAGAAACAAACCTCTTCTACTTACTGTGGCAAATTTTACAAGTGGAAGGTTTCGGAGAAGCCATTAGAATAATGACCATTTCTTGAGGGACAGAATCGTCATCAGTGGATCTTGAAAAGTCAGGAGGTTAATTTTAAAAATTTGGTAGATGCAATTGAGGCTCCCCGGAAAGGTGAGTAATCAGATCCAGAAATGGATATAAGAGCCAGGATTGTCCTTCAAGTGAGGCTTCAGAAGGGTAACCTAATCCATCTGGGCCAATGGTGGCTATGAGGATGACAGTTGCCTTGCACTGCAGAGTTTTCAGCAGGAACCTGGAAATTAGAGGAAGTGGTGGATTTAAATAAGGCAAACCAGGGTGACCAATGTTGAGACAAAGTGTCCTGAGGGGGTATTATCATGGCTAAGTAACTACTGCATTATGTGTTATACTGGGTGGCAAAAATATTGCAGAAGGGAATGTCCTAGTGACGGAATATCTTCTTGGCTATAGCTGGATTGAGGGACCACTAGTAAAGCAATAGAGCATTCCTGGTGAGCCTTACTGCCAGTCCACTGAACATCCAAGGAATGTGTGTTGCTATCAAAAAATGATGAGAGGTCATCACTTATTGCCACAACCTCATAGCTTCCCAACATAAACATAGGATCTGAGCCCCTCTCTACCTTGTTGATATATCAGATTGCTATCATATTGTCTGTTTGTATGGAAATCATACCCTGAGTGAGGCAATCCTGAAGATTCTGTAGGAGAACTATTCTCATGTCCGGGACATTCATCCGAAGGCTGGTCGCATTTTATGACCTTCCCTTCATACTACCCCTCACCCCCATCCCAGGAAGGATGCATCCATGATCACTCTGACTAAAGGAACCGGGGTCTGAAAAAGTCTGCCTGTCCATCTCTGTACAGTAGTGGTATACGAAGCAACCACTGAAGGTGCTTCCACGGGACTGTGTGAGAATAATAGTACATGAGACAAGATGTCAGTTCTGAGAAAATCGTCTTTAGAAAAGCCACTGTAATAGTCTCATGTCATAAAGACCAAACTGGATCATAAGCATCGAAGAAGCCATCAGGCCTAAGACTCTGATCATTAGACAAGCAGTTGGACAATTAATGAGAAGTAGACTCTACACTGAGGAATGTAAACTTTTAATTCTTTACCAAAAGAGCAAAACAACAGAAAGAATGGCATCGAAATGGCATTCCAAGAAGACTAGAAACTATGAAGAATTCCAACAGGATCTTTGCTGGTTCATGGATATGCCCAGATTGTTGCACTGTTGAAGAAGGTAAGCCCTGGCCTTTAGAAGAGACTCCATCAAGGAGCCAGTCTTGCAAGAATAGGAAAAGTCTGTATTCCAGAAGTCTTAGACGGGCTGCTACGACAACCATACATCTGCTGAACATCCTGGGGTCTGCGGCAAGGTCATATAGTAAGGCTCTGAATTGATAATGGTTGGCTCCTAATTGGAAACATATCTTCTGAACTCCTTTGCTATCTTTATGTGCAGGTAAGCATTCTGGAGATAGTACAGTTGTGTACACTTACCATAAATGTAGATGTTCGAGTGTCTTCACTGTTGCAGTCATGACTGTAGGGTTCTCCCCTGCCGGCAGGCAGTCCTCGGTTGGCCAGAATCCCAAAGTCTGGGTCCGGCGTCGGCTGTTCAACCATGCTTCCTGACGTCAGAGTGCCAGGAGTACAAAGCTGACAGCCGACACCATGTTCTCCATTTTTCTTGCCCCAGATGTCAGGAGTTCCAAAATGAGTAAGGTCCCATAACCTTTGCAAATACACCTCAAAAGAATGGTGAAAAAGGAAACCATACAAAGGTGAAAATAAGAGGGGACAGGAGGGAGGGAAACCCAGACTGCAACAGTGAAGACACTCGAACATCTACATTTATGGTAAGTGTACACAACTGTACTATGTTCATCGTGTTTCACCGTTGCAGTCATGACTGTAGGGTAGAATCCCAAAGCAGAGTGAAAGGGAGGTGGTCATAAAGTAGAAGGGGCGGCTAAAAGGCCCTGCAAGACTGCAGAAGCAAAGCCTGCCCTAGACTTGGAGTAGAGAGGTAGATTGTAGTGCTTTGAAAAAGTATGCACTGAACTCCAAGTTGCAGCCTCCAAAATGTCTTTGGTAGGAACTCTCCTGAGGAAGGCAGCTGAAGTGGCAGCAGCTCTGGTGGAATGAGTCCGTATACTCCCTGGGATTTGCTTTCCATGGTGTGAATAACAAAATCTAATACCATGAGCAATCCATTTAGAAATGGTCTGTTTTGAAATGGCTTTACCTTGAGAACTTGAAGCATAAGAAACAAACAATTGCTCTGATTTGCTGATGTCCTTGGTTCTGTCCAGGTAAAAACGTAGTTGTCTGTGTACATCCAAGGAATGTAAGATCCTTTCCCCTTTATTCTGAGGAGTGGGGAAAAAGGTTGGCAAGTGAATAGTTTGATTTAAAGCCACTTTGGAAACCACCTTAGGCATGAATGTAAGATTAGTCCTTAAAGAAACCCTGTCTTGATGAAAAATAATATAAGGTTCCACAGCCATAAGAGCTTGCAACTCTGAAACTCTCCTGGCAGAGGTCAGAGCTAACAGGATGGCTGTCTTCCAAGATAAAAACTTGATGTCAGAAGAGGCAGCAGGCTCAAAAGGAGGTGAGGTGAGTTTTTCCAAAACATAGTTAAGATCCCAAGCAGGAATGGGAGGAGATCTAGGAGGCCTTAAGTTCTTAGCTCCTCTGAGAAACTGTCTCATGAGTTGGTGGGAAAAGATTGGAGGTCTGTATTATAATGAGCGTAAATAGCAGAGGCATGAATCTTAATGGAAGAGAAAGAGAGACCCTTATGTAAGAGATCTGTCAGATAAAGTAAAATCAAAGGAATGTTAGGAAGAAGAGGATCAGAATCCTGAGCCTGCATCCAGGAACAAAATCTTTTCCATTTTCCTGCATAAGATTTTCTAGTGCTAGGACGTCTGGCTTCTAAAATGACATCCATAACCTGCTTGGGTAGGAGAGAATGAATCAAAGACCCTGGATTAACCAGGCTGCCAGGCTGAGAGTTCTGACATGGGAGTGAAGAACCTGACCCTGATGTTGGGACGGGAGGTTTGGAGTCTGTGGTAAAACCCAAGGGGGCTCCCGACATAGGTTTTTCAGAGTTGGATACCAAAACTGTTGAGGCCAATTTGGGGCCAGCAAGATAATCATCTTGGGCCTGTCCTGTTTTATCTTTAATAATACCCGTGGAAGAAGAGGAAGAGGCAGAAAGGCATATCCCCGAGAGGTTTCTCCATCTGAATGATAGGGCATCCACTTGCCAAGCTTGTTTGTGGAAAGTCCTGGTGCAAAAATTCTGTAGTTGATGATTGGGATGGGATGCAAAGAGGTCTATGTGAGGACATCCCCAGACTGCTGTTATCATCCTGAATATTTCAGTGTCCAGCATCCACTCGTGCGGATCCGAAAGGTTTCTGCTCAGACTGTCTGCTAGGAAGTTTTGCTTTCCTGGTAGAAATTGAGCTTGAAGGTCCAGATTGCAAGCTAGAGCTGTGTTCCATAGATTCATGGCTAGTCTGCAAAGGGGGTAGGAATGAGATCCCCCTTGCTTGTTTATGTACCACATAACTGTGGTGTTGTCTGTTCGTATCAGTAGTTGTCCTGGTTGCAGAAGATTCCTGAAGGCCCACAGAGCTTTCTGAACGGCTAACATTTCCTTTAAATTGATATGTAGGTGCTCCTGATCCTTTGTCCAAAGGCCCTGCATACAGTTGCCCAGAAAATGAGCTCCCCATTCATAAACTGAGGCTTCCGTGGTTAGTATCTGAGTGGCAGGAGGCAGACAGAAGGGTTTTCCTTTGTTTAGAGTACATGCCTTGGACCACCAAAGGAATTCCTTTTGAAGACAAGGCAGGACAGAGATCAGTATGTCTAAACTGTGGCAATGCTGAGACCATACACTTTTTAGGTACCACTATATTTTCCTCATATGTAGTCTTGCATATGCTACGAGAAGGATGCAGGAGGCCATGTAACCCAAAGCCTGCAGGAATTTCCTTGCAGACAGCTGAGTTAAAGTTGCCAAGGTTTTGAAAGTTGAAGCCAGCTGTAATTGTTTTTCGTATGTCAGAAATGCCATCTGGGTTGTTGTGTTTAGAAGAGCACCCAGAAAAGTTATCTGTTGCGAGGGAGTCAAATTTGACTTTTTTATGTTGACAGTGAATCCCAGGAACTTGGGAAGTTTCTGAACAAATTCTAGATGCTGGAGTAAGACATCCTTACTGTTTGCCTGAATAAGACAATAGTCCAGATAAGGGTAAATTTGAATTCCCTTGAGTCTGCAATAAGCTACTACTGGAGCCAGGCACTCGAAGACCCTGGGCGCAGTAGACAATCCAAAGGGCAGCGCAGAGAATTGATAATGCCTCGACCCGGCCTTGAATCTGAGGTATTTGCTGCACTCCTGCCTGATGGGAATGTGTAAATATGCCTCTTTTAAATCCAAAGTCACCATCCATGCATTTTTGGTCAGCATTGGAAGTAGCTGCTGTAGAGTAAGCATCTTGAATTTTGGTATTTCTAGAAAAGTGTTCAAGAGTGACAGATCCAGAATGGGTCTCCATGAATTTTGCTTCCTGGGGACTAGAAAGAGCCTTGAGTAAAAACCTTGTCCCATCTCTGAAAGCGGAACTAGTTATATGGCTTTCATAGCCAAAAGAGCTTCCACCTGGTTTAAGGCCTCTGTCCATTGATGTTTTGGAAGATCTGGCCATTCGCTTGGCCTTGGTAGGGTATGAAAATGGAATATGTAACCTCTTGAAACCACATCCAGAACCCACTTGTCTTGGGTTATATGAGTCCAATTTTGGTGAAAAAATGAAAGTTTTCCTCCGAGAGGGGCTTCCAGGCAAGAAGTTCCTGCAGCCCAACAGAGGGAGTCATTGAGTCTGTTACCTATGGGTTTGCGACCTGTCCTCTCCCCCTCTAGGGGTGGAAGCAGTCCACTGTCTTGGTCTGTAAGAGGCTTGTGCTTAAGGCCTTCCTCGGGAGCGTCTGTATCTACCCCTCTTGAGGCCTGTCTGTATTGGGAAAGGACCAATTTTTAGTAGGCCAATTCCTGCTAAATCTGGGAGGCTGTACTTGTAAGAAATCTTTAACAGTTTGCATGGATTTCGCCTTGTCCTCCATCTTTTTAATCACCTCTTCAGCTTTAGATCCAAACAAAACATTATGCTGAACAGGAGCATCCAATAATTTAGCTTTTACTTGATCAGGCAAATTTTGTTCCTTTAACCATGCATGCCTTCTAATGACTGTGCCAGAGGCAGCAGCCCTACAAGAAGCCTCCAAGGCATCAAATCCACAGTGTAAACCATGCTTCCCAACTTGTTCAGTGGCATGCATTAAGTCATGTAATTCCTTATCATCTGCACAGGCGGAAATGGAAGTAAGCTTTTGTTTTAAAACAGACAGGAGAAATTGCTGGTATTTCAGCATATGAAACTGACAGTTTAAAGCCCTAATGGATAAAGTAGCAGAAGTGTACACTTTTTTGCCCCATCTTTCTAAAGATCTGGAATCTTTCTCAGTGGGAATGGGTTTTTTTGCAGAAGCGGCCTTAACTCCCTTAGGACCCTGAGAAATGGTTTCAGGGTCCGCAGTAGGGTTCTTGTACAAAAACTGGTGGGAATCAGGAACCCTGTAATATCTGTCAGGCTTAGCAGGAGGGAAAGAGTCAGGGGTTAAGTTAGCCTCCGAAAAAGCATCATCCACAATATCCAAAATAGGAGGAATAGCCAGGGGTCTAATGTTGGGGAAGAAGAAGAAAATCCCTTAGTCTTTTCTTAGATTCTGAATACTCCTGTCCTTCCCAGTGGAAATGTTCCCTCATTTCATGCAAAGTTTCCCCAAAAGAGAAATCCTCAGGGGGAGAAGCTGAAGGAATGGATTCCTCAGCATCAGAATCCTCGTAAGGAGGGAAAGAATATTCCTGGTCAGAAGAAGAAACTGAAGAAACAGAAGCCTGACCAGAGGAGTCATAATAAACTTCCTGCCTTGGCCTTTTATCTGGAGGGGGATGAGAACCCCTAATCATAGTAAGTAAATCCTCCGCCATCTTAAGTAACTGTTTCTGTGACTTGGGAGCCGGATCAGAAGAGGCCTGCGTTGCAGTCTTTGATTTGGAAGGAGTCTTTGCCTTTGTCTTTGGCTTTGCCTTTATCAGAAGCTGAGTAGACCTGAAAATCCCTTCGGAAGCCGGTACCTGCACAGCGGCTCCGGACCCATCCGAAGGAGCATTGTCCGAAGGTCCTGCAATTGAAATATTCAGAGGCCTAGATAGCTCCTCGTGGGAGTTCGTTTCGGCCATCGGTTCCGAAATGGCCGACGACAGGGGCTGCAAAAGCACCTCACTGACGACGGCCGAACCTGAAGCTGACTCTGTTTGTACGATATCATCAGATTTGGACCTCGGAGGCCTGTATTTGTCTTTGCATCGTTTGTGAACTCCGGTAGCTGGAACCGTATCCGACGACATTTTGTAATTAAAACGCCTACCGAAGTAATGAAATGCAAAATCGTACCTTTGTTTAATAGTACGTTGATTGAATCTAGCACAAAACCGATGACTAGCTACATTGTGGTCAGGGCCTAGGCAAGGAATACAATAAGAATGAAAATCCTTATGAGGTATTTGCTTCCCACATGAAATACAATTATTAACTTTTTCTGACATCGGACTGGAGCAAGAAAAAAGTTTCCCCAACGGGGTACTTAGCTTGAGTAGGAGAATAAAATCTTCGGACTGTAGTTTTGTTCAAAAAAGATTGTCAGGAGTCAGCCGACCGGCACTTGTGAACTGCTATCACCGCACGGCAAGAAAGACTGGAGAACATGGCGTCGGCTGTCAGCTTTGTACTCCTGGCGATCTGACGTCAGGAAGGATGGTTGAACAGCCGACGCCGGACCCGGACTTTGGGATTCTGGCTGACCGAGGACTGCCTGCCAGCAGGGGAGAACCCTACAGTCATGACTGCAACAGTGAAACACGATGAACATCCAATGAGTGTCCAATTCAATCTCCTCAAGGCAAGATGCAATGGACTGCAACATGACCATTCCGAAGCAAGTCTTTCATAAGTGTTTAGGAAGATGAGGTCCAAGTTGATCCTGAGGTCTATGGTTTTATTTGGACCCAAAAATAATTTGGAATAAAATCCTGATCTGTCTGGTCTGGTGGGACCTACTGGATGGCTCTTTTTTCAATGAGAGAGAGAGTACCCCTTTCAATGCAGCCTTTGCCTGGTTGGGTGGGACATGCAATGAAAGATATGTTTGACAGAAGTTTAAAAAAATGCAAAAAAAGAACCTCTAGAGATTATTTGTCTTTCCCAGTGCTCGAATGTGATGGTGAACCACACGTCTGTGTAAAGTTAGGCATAAGTGGGACATCCTACAATAGAGGATTTGTCTGAGGGGAGTTTACAAAAATGGAAAAAAAAAAAAAAAAAAACAGCCGCTAGATATTATCTTTCTTTCCAAGTGCTCTCATGTGATGGCGAACCACAAGTCTGTATAGATTTAGATATGTCCCCAGAATACATCCTGAGTGAATCAGTCAGTCAAGCAGACCCTCAGGGGGTTCTAGGGTCTCCTTATGGAAAAGGACCAGTGATACCCATGGTTCTGTGGACTACCTTACCCTCTTGGCCTGCATCCATTAAAGGGCCATGTCAGCCATGGTCGGCCCTGTCCAAGGGGTAGTCAAATTAACATTTAACCTTAAGAAACCTGTTGTAAGGATTTTGATGGACCTCAAACCTGTCTCCAGCAGAAAGAGTTTTACCATCTTACTCAAGCTTCTGCATCTTTTCATTAAGTGAGGGGCCAAGCACGGATGACCCGTCAAAGGAGGTATTTGCAAAGAACATTTTAAATTTGTCTGTGAAGTCGCATAACTGCGGCCAGATATGACGTCTCATCACTATTCTTGTACCAGCCAACCCGGCCTCTCCATTGGCTGTACTGTGCATCAGGCGCAAGGTGAGGTTCGTAATAGCAGTCATGATCATCACAGTGGCTTAAAACTGTTTCTGAGATTACACTGGCAATTGATTCTTCACAGCAGGTAAAGCCTTTTAAACAAGATCTCCCTGGAATCTGTTAATATCAGTGGCATGGTTTCTGAAATGCAAATGTGCGCAAAACATACATCTGCTATCAGAGTCTATCCATCACACTCATCTCTTTGTAAGGAAGATGACTAGATGTAGAGTCTTCGTATAAATTCTATTTTGGCTGCCACCACCGTCATAATGTAATCAAGTACTGCAGATTTTGACTAGAAGGGTTTGCCCTTTGGTGGGCAGAGGGCTTTATTCAGCTTCTTGGGGATTGCATCACACATGTTAAGACTCCTGCCATGATCTCCTGACTAACAAATCATTCAACCTGTCAGCTGTAGGGGGGCCCACTTAGGATGTACAATGTGTCATTCCATATGACTCAAACAATACCTCCTCATCTTGGTGGTCTGGAGGACAGCGTCCCCCTCAGATACATCTTTTCCAGTATGTCATCAAAGGAGGCATACTCCTGAAGGGATTGTGCTGAAACCTCTTTATACTCAGAGTCAGTAGCTGATGCGGGAGACTCCAAAGGGGAGTCTATGTGTTTCCTCTCATATGCCCTCTTCTTCAGAAGTTCATGGAATAATTATTTTAAATCCTCAGAGGTTTGCCTTTGCTCCTGGGCAGTGAGTTTGAGTTTAACAAAATTACACTGATCCATGGATGCCAAAGCAGAATAAGACGAAAATTAATAAAGGTCAAAGGGTGGAACCATGACTGAAGGAACCTGACTCCACTCGCTCAAGTGAAGAAATGATCCTATCCAGTACCTAGAAAGCCATGCCTATATGTCCAACAGATCCAGAGAAACCACTCCTGCAGACAGACCCACCTCGCCCTTGGAAGAAAAAGATGATGAAAACAGAGTGAATCCAGAAACCACAGATGAAGCCCTCCCCAATGAAAGGGCTGGAACTGAGGAGTTGAAGGCAAATATCTCCAACACCACCAATGGCATAGAGGGCCACACCACCATCGAGCAGACAGTGTTTTTTAGGCACCTCAGATCTGACTAGGCTAGAGTTAAACAAGTCAGTGCCATGAATCCCAGAACCGAAGAAGCATGGAAAATCATTCTCTGGGCCACAGGATTTGAAAACAACAACAGTTCCCACGGAAAGACAGTAGAGTCACACCAGTGAGAAAGACTGGCTACAGGTGGAACTGGACAGATCCAACTGTCTTCAGAAACGAAGGGGATGGAATAACCCCCATTTCAATCTGAGTCTTGAGAAATTTCTTCATAAGGTGATCCAAATTCGCCTCGGATGCACTTCTGTAAGACCTAAAGGTTCTCACCAACATGGCAGACGACGGACTAGAGGGAAGACTGTTCAATTATCACATATTTTTTAGGAGAGTCCTGAATTGCAACTGTATGCATTACTTCTGAATCTGGAGGAGTGTACTTAGGAGTTCATGCCCTATGCTCCTTGAGCCTACCGAGTTGGAACCACAGTTTCACTTGACCTCTTTTTCAAGTCAGACTCCTTGCTTTATGAAAAATTTTCAGTAAACTTTTTAGTTTTTCGATGCTCTGGGTCCTGCAGAAGGAAGCCTTTGAAAATAAGTTTACTCCTCTGGTCCAAAGGAAGTAAAGATCCTATAGGGAGAAGAGAGGTAAGGAACCCCAAAGCATACAACACGCAAATCTTATGCCCACACTTGGCACACTTTTTTAAAACTTGTCTTGCTTCTTCATTTCAAAATAGAACTTTATGTCACAAAACATCAAATGCACTGAAAGCTAAGCAGACAATATATATATATATATATATATATACATATACATACATACATACATACATACATACACACAGGCGCACACACACACACTATGAAACAGAAAACTCGAAGACTGAAGGGCATGGCAAAATTTCAAAACTTAAAAGCCAACAGTCTAAAGAAATAAAACGCAACAACTATACACTAACTATAACAACCAACAGCACACTAACCATAATGTTACTAAGGCTAAGGGAAGGAAAATGGCAGCAAATACCAAAAAATGGGATTAAGGACAAAATTTTACAGAAAAATTCCCAAGGACAAGACAAAGAATAGCACAAGACAGAAAATACCAGTTTAGTTTAACTACCTAAATATGTACGAAAGTATACAATAATAGTTTACAAGGTGAAGTACTTATCTGCTACATATTAAGCTGCTGGTTGCAAAGGCAGCAAACAAGATCTGAGATAACTTGAGAGGAAGGAAGAAGAATTTATAAAGAGAATTGAGGTTGGAGAACTATTTCCACAGGATCATATCAATTACAAGCAGTGGCTGTAAGACCCACATGTTCTATCAAATGGACTGAATGAATAGGATGTTTCATTATTACTTAAGGAAGAAACATAATGGTGTTAGTAAAATCCGTAATTTATGTGTAGAGAGTACATTTACTGGAATGAATAGTTAAGACAGTCTGGGTGCAAAAATAAAAGATGCTGGACTACTCACTGTGAGAAATTGTAACATGAAGAATATGGATTAGTATATTGATTATACAAAATTTTAGTTTAAATGAGCTGTGGTACTCTAAATGGAGGGTAATGATACACTGGGAAGGAGTGAATGTTAGATTAAAGTTAGAAAAACACAACAAACGTAAAACTCTCTCAATTCCTCAACCTTGTCCGTGTAAACAAATGTAACACTGTTACAAATTAAAAATGACTAGAAACAAATGTAAAACATTTTAAATATCTAATACTCAACTGGACATGCCTTTATTCCTCTAATGCAAACTAGAAAAAAAATTGAGACGTCTAAACTTACTTGATACACCATTAGCCATTATAATACCACAAATTGAAACATACATCACATGAATACTTCAGTCATTCATTCCTTCTGTTCTACTTTTCCACAGACTAGCCATATTTCCACTACATTTCTACTTGGCATTTCATTTTTTTTCTCTTTTTTTTTTACTACCATTTTTTAATTTATTTATTTATTTATTTTTTTACAAATGTTAGCATGTTTTGAACTGTATCCATGCCCGTATGTTAAATATATTTTGACAGCTATGTAACTGTAATCTCAACTTCATACCTGGATAGATGCACAGCTATTTCAAGGCCATCGAGTCTCATGTCCATTCTAGCCTTGTCAGAACCCTTAATCAGGCAGCACTTCCTTTCTTCAGGATGACCACAGCAGCCAATCCTGGAGTAAATTTATGGCAACCCTTCCAGCCATCCAGTTTACATTTAAAGGAAGATGGCAAGTCCCACTAGTTAACATGCAGGGGAAGCTTAAGAAATGCTGGGTTATAAATCTATCCCTCCAACAAGTATTATTCATCTGTTGGTGAAGATTTAGGTCCCTGGTTCTAGTCCTGCTGGAGATACTGGACTTGTGGAAAAGCTGGAGTTCCAGGACATTCGGGTCTCTAATGGCAAGGTGAAAGAGAGAGATTCCCCCTTAAAAGTCTACAAGACACTGGCCCCTGATCTTTTTGGGGTGAAACCTTTGGGTCTTTGTTTAACATGCTTAGGGAGTTGCATGCCAAAGGTGGGTTTTATTCGATAATTGCCCTGATCAATACCGAGTGTAAGGCAGCAATACCCTCTTTAGATCTTGATGATAACATTTCACAATTAGCTGTGCTATATTAAACAATTTCATAACAGCCATTGGAACATGACGGTCAAAAGAGAGGGAGCTATCAACCCAAGTACCTAAGTCCCTAAAAAGAAGTTATGTACTCACCATAACAAAACATCTGAGTTGGTCTTCAACCTGTGGGTACTCTGATCTGGCATGGATCTGACTCGGCTGCATTTCCAGAATCTGATCTAAGCTCCTCCCCCACCCATAACACCCTTGTCTCTCTCTCCTCCCCTCAGATCGAGTTTGCTGCTAACCATGCATCCCAACTTGAACCAACATCTTCTCTGATAATAGGTCCACCAAAGCATGAAAAGGAGAACAAGGACAAGCCAACGTGGTGACTGTAACTCTCCTATCCAGGCCACCACACAGCCCACATAAGGCAAGGGGAAGGAGGGAGGGACGGATGAAGACAAATGAAGAGCAACAACTCAGATGGAACATTATGGTGAGTATATAACGTCTTTATCTGAAGTTGTTGTCTTCATTTGTTCTTCAACCTGTGGGACTGAGTCCCCAGGTACTAAACACCTTGGAAAGCCCTCATGGAAGGATATTCCATAACACAGCGGAGCAAAAGGATGCCCTGTTCCTGAATAGAATGTCCAACCTGTAGTGCAAAATGGAAGTCTGTGAGGAGGCCCAAGTAGCCGCAGAGCAAATGTCGTCCAATAAAACTCTGGACCAGAAGGCAGCCGAAGTAGCCATAGATCTAGTGGAATGCACCTTAACATGATATGGCGGAGGTAAACCTCTAGCTGAATAAGCCAGAGTAATGCACTGGGAAATTCAACGAGCAATGGTGACCTCTGACACTGGATTCCCTAAAACAGGCTTAGAATCGGAGATAAAGAGCTGGTCAGACTTCTGGAAAGATTTAGTCCTATGTAAGTAAAAATGTAACTGTCTATGAACATCCAACAAGTGCAGTTTGCACTCTGCCTTATTCTGAAAGTCTGGGAAGAAGACAGGGAGATTAATTACCTGATTAATGTTTGATTCCAAAGCTACTTTGCGGAGAAAGGACACCCTGTCCTTATGAAAGATCAAAAAAGGAGGTTTGATAGATAACACCTGAAGTTCTGAGACCCTTTTAGCTGATGTAATGGCAACCAAGAAAGCCGTTTTCCAAGAGAAGAACTGTAGATCCACTGAAGCTGCAGGTCTGAAATAGAGCGAAACCTGAGCTTGCAGAACTAGTGTAAGATCCCAAGGAGGCGTTGGGTCCTTAATCAGTGGCTGACGTAAAAAGGTACCTTTCAAAAAGACTTTGCAAAGCTTAGAAGAAGCCAGAGAAGCCGCATTATCGCCTAAATGAAAATTAGATATAGCTGTCAGTTGAACCTTGTTGGTAGAAAACTGGCACCTTGATGAAAAATGCTTGCCAAAAATTCTAGTACTGGAACTGGAGCAGTAAAGGAGTGTAGATCACGATGAGATGCCCAAAAAGATATATGCTTCCACTTGCTGGAATAAATCTTCTTGGTAGAAGATTTATGTGCCATAACCAGTATCTTTTTGACCGGTGATGATAACCCGGGAGTCATGATTATTATGGGAACTGGAGCAGCCAAGCTGTGAGCTTCAGAATGACCGGATCTGAGTGAGGTATCCCTGACGAATGAGAGATGAGATCTGGAACTGGATCTAATATGTCCCAGGCTGACACACTACATGAGACCACAGAGAAGGGACCCTGACTTGGCGAGGCCAGAATGGGGCAATGATGACAGAGTTCCCCAGCCTGCAAGCTTTCTGAAAGAATTTTGGGATTAGAGGGAGAAGGTAAGCATATAGGAGACCAGAGGGCCAAACTTGAACCACAGCATCTCTGAGGGCTTGCCCCCGTGGGGGGTCCAGAGCAAAAAAGTCACTGCACTTCACGTTGGAAGGAGAGACAAAGAGACTGTAACAAGGCTGACCCCACTTGAGAATGATCTGTTTCACTACCAAAGGATTCAGAGACCACTCAAAGCGTCAGGACAGACCTGCTGAGCCTGTCCGCTAGAATGTTGGACCTCCACGGAATGTGCGTTGCCACCAGAAAACGGCTGATTGAGATCGCCAACTCCCACTCTCTCATGGCTTCGCGACACAGGGGATAAGACCTGGTTTCCCCCAGTTTCCTGATATACCAACAACAACTGACATATTGTCTGTCTGGATAGCAATCGTTCTGAGAGGAAGATAGGCATGGAGAGCTTGCAATGCCAGAAGCACCGCTCTCATCTCCAGGATGTTGATATGGAACTGAGTCTCGTGGGGAAAAAACGTGCCTTGGACTATCCTTCCCAAGTAGGGGAGGCATCCATGGTCACCCTGGCTAAAGAGCAGGCAGAATAAAGGGGGACCCAGAAGAATATCCAGGGAACAAATACACCACAGGAGAGACTCCCTGCACACCCGGGATACGCGAATAGGATGAGTTAACGGAAGATCTAGCAGTGACCACTGAATCACAAGGGTCCAATGAAGTACCCTCATGTGCAAATGGGCCGTGGGAAAGAGGGTAACAGTGGCCACCATGGACCTCAATTTTGCTGTCGGCAAATGAACTTGAAGGATACACAAAACATGAAATTTCAGAAACTGGATTCTGTCTGACGTTAGGAAAACCTTGGTTTGAGTTATGTCTAACCGAGCTCCGATGAAATCTAGAACTTGAATCAGGGTCAGTATGGATTTGTTGAGATTGATGGTAATGCCCAGCTGGTGGGCTATTTGAAGAAGGGAATCCCTTGCTTGGCAGAGTCGATGCCTGGAAGGGGCAGAAAAGAGCCAGTCATCCAGATAAGGGAAGACCTGGAATCCCTGCAGTCTGAGGTGAGCCACTACCACAGCCATCACTCTGGCGAACACCCTGGTGGCTGTGGTAAGACCAAATGGGAGTGCTCTAAACAGATAACGACTGGCTCCCAACCAAAAGCAGAGGAAACTCCAAGAGCGCTGTCCATCTTGATGTGGTAGTACGTGTCCTGGAGATAGACAGAGCACATCCAGTTGTTCTCCTGCATGAAGGGCAGGATAGATTGAAGAGTGACCATCCAGAATTTTGTCTTGGCAACTGACAGATTTAAGGTGGAAAGATCCAGAATGGTTCGAGTCCCCCGCCTTCTTTGGCACTAAAAAGAATCTGGAACAGATGCCTAATCCAGACAGGTCTAGGGGGATGGGCTGGATGACTCACTTTTCTAGCAGCTTTTCATCTTCCAGTGCTGCCTACTCCCTTTGTGCGTGGGTGGAACATCAAGGAGGTGTTCACAGTGGAAGCGGTGGTTGAATGAATGGGACTGAATAGCCTCTGGATATAATCTGCAACACCAAATGATAGTTTCTGATCGACTCCCAGGCTGTTGGGTGTAGCGAGAGGTATCCCCCGACTGCCTCCAGAGTTGAGCAGCTGGGCAACCCTTCAGGGTTGCTGCGTGGGTCTGTCAGAGAGAAACTCGAAACTCAGGATTCCTCGGGCCCCCTCTGCCTCGGAGGTGGTGTCTGTCGAAGCTCCCTCTGCCTCTGAGAGAAGGCGAGTCCTGAGCATCCTGGGAGTAGCCCTGAGTTTTCCGGAACCGCATCTTCTTGGTCCCCCACTGGTTCCTTGAAAAGGTCCATTGAGGGGTCAAGAAATGGATTCCGACGGCAGACCGAGTCTTCCCATCTTTCTCACTCTAGAGTAGAGTGTCGCGTACTGACTTTCCAAAGAGGGTGGAATTGTCAGTACGGGGCATTAGTGAATGACGCCTTAAAGGGCTCCGAGAAGGCACAAAGCCGGAGCCAGGCATGATGCCTGATGGCAATGCCTGTCCCGGCCGTGCTAGCGGTGCCCTCGGTAGCATGAGAGAGGAGCCACATAGAGGTGTTAGCAAATGGCATGAGAGTGGACATCTGAGAGGAGAAAACCTTCTTGTCCTCAGCCGACATGGACCTTGGGTAGACTCAGTGATCTCTTTGACTAGGTCTCGCTGAAGTCGAATTATGTGTGCCATGTAGTTCAGTGCACGTACCAAGAATGTTGCTGAAGCATACACCCACTTCCCAAAATAGTCCATCATCCTGAGCTCTCCTGCATGAACTCCTTCTTGGTGGCCGCTGCCACCACCATGGCATCAATGGGGGATCCCTTGGTCCAATAAGTCCTGTCTGAGGGTGCACTCAGTACCTTATGAGGTCATTTGGGGATTAGCTCCACCATATCAAGCTCCTTCAACACCCGAGATATAATAAGATCCACCAGTGGATCTGTAGGAGGGGACACCCCAGGATGTTCAGGATCCTGCTCCAAACACCTCCAGGAACACTGGCTCATCCGGGTTGGGTTTCTGGATAGACCACCCCCCTTTGCTGACAAAGGATCTCCATGATGTCTCTGAAGGAGACATCTTCAGGGGGTGATCGGGGGAACTCTACCCTTCCTCTAAATCGGTACCCTCCGTGAGGGACTCTGCTGGGGAATCTAAGTGCCTCCTTTTGCACATGTGTTTTCAAGGAACTTCCTCAGGGAGGGACTCTTGGCAGGACTCGAAAACTTCAATCTGTTCCTATGGGGGAACCCCTTAGGCAGAGATGCAGCAAGGGGCCAGGATGGCGGAATCTGGACCAGATACAGAGGGAGTCAGGATGGAATCCGAAAAAGAAGGCATCAAGGGTCTCACTGGAACCAAGAGTACCCTCTCCACCATGTCAAAAGCAGAGGGAGAACGTACCCTGGAAGGAACAGTGACCGTCACCCTCTGATCCAATGGGAGAGCTGGAGCTGAACCTCCAGGTGCAGAGACTCCAAATGGGCTGCTAGGCTCCAAAAAGCTCGGAGTCGACATCGCCACTTTGGATCTCGTGCCGAGATTATGGCTCTGAGAGCTGGTCGGCTCCAAAGTAGTCACAGCCGAGCCACTCAGGGTAATGGCCGACATCAAGGTACAGGGTACCACTGGTGCCGACCCCTCAACGCTGAGAGGCCCTGGACCTGAATACCCCAAAACTGGGAGCCGGATCGGAGCGGGAGTGTTTGGGACAAAGGCAGATTGCATGCACCCAGCCCCAGAGGGGGAGGGGGCAGGCAAGACTCCCATCTGAATCTCTGTGTGGATAAACGTCCGCATCATCCTGTCCAACCTCGGCTTCAGAGAGGCTACAGGTGGACCTGGAAGAGGAAGCCACCGACACTGGTCTCGAGAGATGGTGGGGTGAAGCTGACGGTGGTCAGTGGACCCGAGATGCCTCGGTCTCCGGAAAAAAAACAAGGGGAGTGGAGCCGGGGAGAACCCTGGGTGGGATTCAGCCAAAGGCTCCGCAGAGGTAGAGCGGTCAGGGGACTGCTTCCTCAGCTGGACTCAGTCCTTGTGTTTCTGCTTCTTTCTGCCACCAGTCGTCTTTGTGGGAGGTCGAGTCCCAGAGGCCAAGGTGGAAGCAGAGGAAATGGCAGAAGACACTGAAGCAGCCGGGGCCTCCGCCAGAGGAGGAGGAAGGAAACCCTTCAGAATGACCTTATTCCTCCTGTCTATCAATGTGCAGGGACTGAACCTTGAGCAGGAGGAATCAAGGTGAGCCACCCCCAAACAAACTACACACAGAGTGTGGCCATCAGCTGGGGAAACCTTGTGGCCACACTCCATGCACTTTCTAAAGCAAGGTTTGGGCTGTCTCAGCCATAAGGAAAGAGCACATACCCCAACACACACACACATACACACACACAACAAAATCACACGGCCAGAAAAAGAGAAGGAAAGGGGAAAGGTTTTTTTTTTTTTTTTTTTTTTTTAATAAGAGTACCCTATGCCCGAGTGTTAAATTAGAAAGGTGAAAGGGGGGAGATAAAGTGTGAAGATAAGAAGTTAGGACAGTAAAACTGCAACATACCCAAATACAGTCGCTAACAGCCCGGACCACAATGCGAACGCTAGCACAGCAAATGAGATCTGAAGGGAGACAGGGGCATTATGGGTGGGGGAGGAGCCTGGAGCTCAGATCAGATGCTGGAAATGCGGCCGAGTCAGATCCGTGTCGGATCAGAGTACCCACAGGTTGAAGAACAAATGAAGATAACAACTTCAGATCTTTATTTTCATTTTGTAGAGATGTGTTGATTAAACAGTATGACAAGGGGAATGGATGTCTATCAAGAGTGATGATACTACACGTTTCAGCATTTAGTTTGAGCCAATTTTTAGAATACCAAGAGTTTACTATGGAGAGTTCATACTCAAGTGTTCGGGTAACATAGGTTGACTTAACAATAACCTACTAAAGAAATGGAAGTTATGTACTTAACGTAACTTGGCATCTGTGTTGTCCATTTTCATTCTTCTTCACTGCTTGGTCAACTGATTCAATTCAGCTGCATTTTCAAGAATTTAGGATCCAAGCCTCAAGCTCCGCCCTCTCCCATAATATATCATACCTTTCCTAACTCCTTAGATTGAATTTGCTGCCTTACATAATAAGTTACATCCCACAAGAAAAAAAGAGGACAGATCAAAGAATTTTGGGCCCAAACCATGAGCTTATGGGTTCCAAAAATCCTCTAGGTAACTTCTCGAAAAGACTTAGGCTGGGGAATGGATGGGAGGAAAGTGAGGAAGAATGAAAATGGACAACACAGAGTCCTGCAGATGGAAAGGGTCCCCTAGTCATCTGGGCGGGGGATGGCAGCAAGCCCAACTCAATTTGAGCCTTGAAGAAGCTCCTCATCACCCTTATCCATGTCCGAGGGAAGCAGACTTCTGGAGAACCTGGACGAGACTGACGAGTGACCTGATCTTGTAGGGCATCTGACTCTAGATCCATACACTATGGCCCCGGTAAGTGGATTGACTCAGAGTTGGATCCAACTTCTTGGAGGGCCGACAAGGTAGATCCTTCAATTACAAAGGGATTCGGCAGAACTGTCGGATCAGACAGCCTATTTGGGTCTAAGGGCTTGGATGGCATGCCGGTCAGATCTGACAAACTGTTCAAATCTGGGGATGGCTTGCACCTGTTCAGATCCAAAGGTCTCCGTGCCATGGAGATCTTGGATCTGAGAGTCTGATCTGAGGCTCTCGGGACAGCAGATCTTGGATCCAAAGCCGAAGAAGTTGGACTTGGATCGGGGGAACTGTGCTCCAAGATCCTTGGCTTCTTAGAAAGAGAGGAGGAGGAAGAGGAGGCCTCTTTTTAGTTCCTGAGTTGGCTTGGAAGGAGAGTCAGAGGAACCCCTGAGCTATGCCCTTCAGAAGAAGCTTGCTTATTTATTTATTTATATTTGTTGACTGGGAATGTCCGAATGGACATAGGTCCATTTTCAGCAGAGGCCCGGGGAGAAAAGCTCCACAGTTAAAATAAACAGACAGTAGTTACATTGGATTACATAGCGATTAACAATTTACATAGCAATTACTTACAACATATTTACAGATGAAGAACATAGTACATCAGCAGACAACTAGAATCTTTACCTGTGAAGTACATAACAGACATTAACAAATGTTACAAGAAGAAGTTCCTGCTGTATAATAAGTACTGGCTTATGAGCATCTGAGCTTGCTATAATCAAGGTAGTTAGTGGAGTGGAAAGAAAGGTAGTGGTTGGATGGGGAGGGTGATATTAGAGTGGGAGTTGCAAGGGCGTAGCCAGCATGTTTTTAGGTGCGCTTTTAGTAAAGTTTTGAAGTGGGTGAATGATGGTATTGAGGTAATTGTGAGTGGAAGGGAGTTCCATCATTTAGCTATGGTGCAAGAGAATAGTGCTTCACCAGCAGAGTTATTGGCTTTAGTGATCTGCAAGTGATTTTTGTTGCTGGATCTTAGTGGTCTGGTGGTGCCATAGAGTTAGAGTAGATTCTGGAGGGATGGGACATTTAGTGGATGATTTACTAAGAATAGCTATGGGGCGGTAATTGGTTAGTTCTGTGGAGGGTCCGCCTTTGTGGAGGATAATTATATGTGATACTTTCCACAGTGTGGGAACGTAACTTTCTGACAGAGATCGGTTAATCAAGATGGATACCGGGTAGGTCAGAGCATCAGCTGCGATTTGTAGGTATTCACTTGGGAGGTTGTCTGCTGCTAATCTGGTGGGCTTAAGTTTAGTTAAGAGTTTTTTTTTTTATGTTGGAGGTAGGTACAGGAGAAAAAGAGAAGGCAGTGGGGAGATTACTAGTTGAAGGTGTGGGTTGGAGGGGAGGGGGGTTGTGTTGTTTAGCTAGTGATAGTATGGTTTGTGTGAAGTGTGTGTTGAATGAGGTGACAATATTATCTGAGGAGTGAGGGATGTTAGGAGGAGGGGTACTGACTTTACCTGGGTGGAGGATGGAGTTTATGGAGGACCAGAATTGTTTGGGGCTGTGTTGAGAGGAGTCTAGGGCAGACTGGTAGTATTGGAATTTGTCCTGTTTTATTAGCTTTTTGACTCTATTGCATAGTTCTAGGAATTTCTGTCTAGTTGAGGGGGTTTTGGTTTTGCACCAGTGCTCCCAGACTTTATCCCTGTTTTTCATTTCTGACTTAGTGGTTTTCTGTAGCCATGGAGAGGGTTGTGCTTTGATTCTGGAAAGTCTTATGGGGGGATGGTAATTAAGGATGCTCAGGAAGGTAGTATTAAAATATTCACCTGCGTCATCAAGGCTGAGGTATTTTAGAGGATGCCAGTTACATTCTTTGAGGGATGAGATGAATGTGAGTGGGTTAAAGTTTAGTTTTTTACGTATTTGATGGTAGATGACAGGTTTAGCTTGGTATAGGTATTTTATGTTTCGGAATGTTGGGGAGTGATCACTGAGGCTATCTGATAATCAGCCTGTTATATATGACTGGGGGCTCTTACTGACTAGTATCCAGTCCAGGGTAGTGTGCTTGCTGGAGTTTTTATTTATCCTAGTTGGCGACTGGACTAGTTGGGTGAAGCCATGAAGGTTTACATGATGGGTTGGATGGTTGCCAGAAAGTACAGTTTTGTACCTACCATAAATGTAGATGTTCGAGTGTTCACCCTGCTGCAGTCATCACACTTGGGTTATCCTGTCGTCAGGCGGTCCCTCAGTCGGCCGGATTTCCAAAGTCTCAGTCCGACGTCGGTTGCTGTCGCCTCATCCCTGACATTAGTGCGCCAGGGGTATATATATTGCAACCAACACCATTTTCTTCAGTTTTTCTTGCCCCAGATGTCAGGTGCCCCCAAAAGGGTGATCCAAATTAGTACCAAAAGGTGTGAACACTGTACAGACACAAAATCCCTTCAGCTATAAACAAATCAGTAAGGCATAGCAAAGATTTAGCCAGTAGATCAGAGGGGTTGGAGGGAGGGTAACCTGGACTGCAGCAGGGTGAACACTCGAACATCTACATTTATGGTAGGTACAAAACTGTACTATGTTCATCGTGTTACCCTGCTGCAGTCATCACACTTGGGTAGAATCCCAAAGCTAAGGTAGGGTGGAGGCATCATAGAGGGTTAGTGGAGGCAATGAGGCCCTGCAGAACTGCAGTGGCGAAGCCTGCCCTGGACTTAGAATAATGAGGTAAGTGATAGGGTTTGGAGAAGGTGTGTACAGAACTCCAAGTTGCAACTTCTAAAATTTCCTTGGTAGGGACCCCCCTGAGAAAGGCTGTAGAGGTAGCTGTTGCCCTGGTAGAGTGGGATCTAATGGTAGGAGGAACTGGCTTCCCATGATGGGTATAGCAGAATCGTATGCAATGGCCTATCCATTTAGAAATGGTTTGCTTGGGTATGGCCCTCCCTTGAGAAGCTGTAGCATAGGAAACAAAGAGCTGGTCAGTTTTTCTGAAAGCCTTAGTTTTATCCAAGTAGTAACGAAGCTGCCTGTGAATGTCCAAGGAGTGCAGGAGTCTCTCACCTTTGTTCTGTGGATTGGGGAAGAAAGTGGGTAGGTGGATGGTTTGATTTAAAGCTACACTGGAAGCCACCTTAGGCATGAAGGAAGGATTAGTTCATAGAGAAACTCTGTCGATGAAAAATGAGGAAAGGTTCCACTGCCTAAGTGCCTGTAATTCTGAGACTCTCCTAGCAGAAGTTATTGCCAGGAGCAGGGCAGTCTTCCAAGATAGGAACTGAAGGTCTGCAGAAAAAGCTGGTTCAAAGGGAGGTAGCGTTAGTTTTTCCAGAACAAAGTTGAGGTCCCATGTTGGTGTGGGAGCTCTTCTAGGTGGTCTAATGTTTTTTGCCCCTCTGAGGAACTGCCTTAGGAGAGGATTTGAAAATAAAGGTGGATTTGTGTCGTAGTGAGCTGAAATAGCTGATGCATGGATCTTAATTGAGGAGAAGGAGAGTCCTTTATGCAAGCTAAATACTGCAGAATGTGAGGCATATGAGGCTGAGTTGTGTCTTGGCCTTTAGCTTGGTTCCAAGCAGAAAACCTTTTCCATTTGTCCGAGTAAGCCTTCCTGGTGCTTGGCCTCCTGGCTTCTAGAATAACATCCAGTACTGCTTGTGAAAGAGGTGCAGGTTGGATACTTAATTGATCTGCCATGCAGCCAGGTTTAAGGTTTTGATCTGGCTGTGTAGAATCTGCTTGTTCTGCTGCGTGAGCAAATGAGGTATTTGAGGCAATATCCATGGTGGGCTGTGAGCCATATTCTTCAGTAGCGGGTAGCAGTGCTGGTGTGGCCAGTCTGGGGCTATGAGAATCATTCGAGGGTTCTCCTTTTTGACCTTCAAAAGTACCTTTGTGAGAAGAGGCAATGGAGGAAAGGCATATGCTGTCAGGTTTTTCCAACTGAAGGAGGGAGCGTCCACTTTCCAAGCTTGTTGGTGGAATGTCCTTGTACAAAATGTTGTCAGCTGGTAGTTTTGAGGACTGGCAAACAGGTCTATATTTGGTAGACCCCATCTTTGAGTTATCATTGTAAATATTTGTGGGTCTAGCTTCCACTCATGGGGATCTTTGATGTTTCTGCTTAGGTCGTCTGCCAATGTGTTTTTCTGTCCTGGCAGGAATTGAGCTTGTAACTGGACTTGGTAGGCCAGAGCTGTGTTCCATAAGATCATTGCTTGCCTGCAAGGAGGGTAGGAATGTGTGCCCCCTTGTTTGTTTATGTACCACATTACTGTGGTGTTGTCCGTCTTTATTGCAAGTTGTCCTGGCTGTAGTAGATCCTTGAAGGCTGTCAGAGCTTTCTGTACAGCTAGCATCTCTTTTTGGTTTATGTGCAGTTTTCTTTGTCCTGCAGTCCATAGGCCTTGAATGCATTGCCCTGCCATGTGTACCCCCCCAGGCATAGTCTGAAGCATCTGTTGTGATAGTTTGCCTGGGTGGGGGTAAGGTGAAAGGCTGACCCTTGTTGAGGTGACATGCCTGTGCCCACCATAGAAATTCCTGTTGAAGGCAGGGAATGAGAAATATCACTGTGTCCAAGCTGTGGCTGTGTTGAGACAATATGCTTTTTAGGTACCACTGTAATTTCCTCATATGCATTTTTGCAAATAGTATTATCAGAATGCAAGATGCCATGAAGCCCAAAGCCTGCAGAATTTTTCTTGCAGTTAACTGGGTCTTTGTTGCCATTGTCTTGAAATATTGAGTCAGTTGTAATTGCTTGTCTGGTGTAAGATAAGCCTTCTGGGCCGTTGTGTCCAAGCTGGCACCCAGGAATGTCATTTTTTGCGAGGGTACTAGTTTTGACTTCTTTTCGTTTACTGTGTACCCCAGACAATTTAGTAGATGCTTCATAAATGCCAGATGTTGTAGGAGAATGTCTTTTCTTTCTGCTTGGATGAGGCAGTCGTCCAGGTATGGATATATTTGAATTCCTCTTTGTCTACAGTATGCAATTACTGGTGCCAGGCATTTTGTGAATACTCTGGGCGCAGTAGATAAGCCAAAGGGCAGTGCAGAGAATTGATAATGGGTTGAACCTGCAATGAAACGGAGGTATCATCTGCAACTTTGTCTGATAGGGACATGCAGGTATGCCTCCTTGAGGTCCAACGTTACCAGCCATGCTTCCTTGCCCAACATGGGAAGTAGCTGCTGTAGTGTTAGCATCTTGAATTTGGGAACTTTTAAGTACGTGTTTAGAATTGAAAGGTCCAGTATTGGTCTCCAAGCATTTTCTTTTCTGGGAACTAGGAAGAGTCTTGAGTAAAATCCTTGGTCTTGCTCTTGAGTTGGTACCCTCTGAATGGCTCTCATGGCCATGAGAGCTGTAATTTGTTTTTGAGCCTCTGCCCATTGATTTTGTGGCAGGTTTGGCATTCCTCTTTTTATTGGCAAGGTGTGGAAGTGGAATCTGTACCTCGTAAAATTATGTCTAAGACCCATTTGTCCTTTGTGACCATGTGCCAGTTGTCTGCAAATAGTGCTAGTTTTCCCCCCAGGGGGGCTGACAAAAGAGCTTTGTTTCGCCAGCTGAGGTGCAAGTCATTGAGTTTGCCTTCTGGTGGATTGAGACCTGTCTTCTCCTTCCTTCTGGGTTGGAGTGCCCCATTGGCGAGGTTTATACTGAGCTTGTGGTTGTCCTCTGCCCCTGGGGCGCCTGTATTTACCCCTCTGAGGCCTGTCAGAGGCTGGAAAGGATGAATTTTTTGTTAGCCAGTTTCTGCTGAAGCGAGGGGGTTGTACTTGTAGGAAATCTTTGACTGTCTGCATTGATTTTGCCTTATCTTCGATTTTCTTTAAAACTTCTTCTGCTTTAACATCAAAAAGAACATCCTGCTGTAAGGGAGCATCTAGTAGTTTTGCTTTAACATGATCAGGCAGACTTTGTTCCTTTAACCAGGCATGCCTACGTATAACTTATCCAGTGACAGATGCTCTGCAGGAGGCCTCTAAAGAATCAAACCCACATTGTAAGGTATGTTTGCCCACCTGCTCGGTGGCGTGCAACAAATCCTGTACTTCTTTCAATTCAGATTGTTGAGGGAGGGTGGTTATCTTTTGTTTTAACTGAGAGATCAGAAATTGCTGATATTTAAGCATATGAAATTGACAGTTTAATGCTCCCATAGCTAAAGTGGCTGAGGTGTAAACCTTTTTCCCCCATCTGTCCAGTGCTCTTGAATTCCTTTCAGAAGGCACTGGATTTTTAGCCATGGAAGCCTTAGCCCCCTTGGGACCCTGGGAGATGGTCTCTGGGTCAGCTACTGGGCTTTTGTAAAGGAATTTGTGGGAATCAGGTACTCTGTAGTATCTGTCAGGCTTGGCCGTGGCAGGAGGTAGAGAGTCAGGGTTGAAACTGGATTCTAAATAGACATCATCCACAATGTCCAAAACAGGAGGGATGGCTAGGGGTCTGTGTTGGGGGAGTAAAAGAAACTCTCTGAGCCTTTTCTTGCAATCTAAGTAATCCTGACCTTCCCAGTGAAAATGTTCCCTCGTAGTGTGTAAAGTTTCCCCAAAAGAGTAGTCTTCTGGAGGGGAAGCTGAGGGAATAGAGTCCTCAGCATCAGAATCTAAGGAGAGAAGGAAAAGTCTTGGTCCTCAGAGGAATCCGAAGAAATAAGACAGTTGTTCAGAGGAAGCAGAATCGTCCTCTTGTCTAGGCCTTTTGTCAGGAGGAGGCTGAGAACCCCTGATAAGATAAATCAAATCTTCAGCCATCTTGAGCATCTGTTTCTTAGGCATAGGGCCTTGAACAGGAGACTGAAGTGAAGTCTTTTTCGATTTAGAAGGAGTCTTCGACTTGGAAAACGTTTTGACTGTAAGAGTCGTCGGTCTGAAAACGCCTTCAGAAACCGATGGCGTTTCAGAAGCACCGGCGTCCTTGGAAGGTAAATCGTCGGAAGGGCCTGAAGTAAAAGGCTGCGTCGGCCTAGTACATTCCATCAAAATATCTGTAGCGGTCTCGGGTTCCAGATCTGCGGTAGTCAGAGGCTGCGTCGGAGCCTCACTGATAACCGGAGACCGGATTAACCGAGGCCTCGGAATCGGGCTTAGGCCTGGGCTGTCAGTCCTTATCCCTGCGCTTTTTGTGCACGCTGGTAGTCGGTAGCTCCGACGACATGGTGTAATTAAATTTTTACCAAAAAAGTGTTGTGCGAAATCAAATCGTCTTTTAATAGTACGTTTATTAAATCTAGCATAAAAATGACAAGAAGTGACATCGTGATCAGGGCCTAGGCAAGGCATGCAATAAGAATGAAAATCCTTATGAGGTATTTGCTTCCCACAAGAAATACAATTGTTAACTTTTTCTGACATCGGTCTGAGGCAAGAAAAGTTTCCCCAACAGGTACTTAGCTTTATAGAAGACTTCGGTCTGAAATTCGAATTTGAAAATCTCAGGAGTCGGCCGACCGGCACTTGCGAACTGCTTCTGCTTTGGGCACCGCGCGGCAAGAAAGACTGAAGAAAATGGCGTTGGTTGCAATATAAATACCCCTGGCGCACTGACGTCACGGATGAGGCGACAGCAACCGACGTCGGACCATGACTTTGGAAATCTGGCCGACTGCGGGACCGCCTGACAACAGGATACCCTAAGTGTGATGACTGCAGCAGGGTAACACGATGAACATCAGGATTGCCAGTCAATATTGAAATCACCTAAAATGATAGTTTCTTGGGGGAGATGGTGGGTAGACCAGCTGAGGAGGTTTTCTAGTGGAGAAATGTTTTGGCCAGGAGGGAAGTAGCATCCAATTATGTTGATGGTTTTGTTTTGGTTTATTTTGAGGTTGGTATATATTATTTCTTCATTGCCTATTTGTGGAGCTGATGATTTTAAGATCTGGATGTTTAGATGCTGTTTAAATATTATAGCTACACCGCCTCCTTTCTTGTTTAGCCGGTCTACTCTTAGTATGCCATAACCTGTGGGGAGTATTTGCTCACTGGTAATGTGAGGTTTTAGCCAGATTTCTGTCAGGATGACTATATCTGGGGAGTACAAGTCTATGGTGGCATGGAGTTCATGGACTTTGTTGGATATACTTCTAATATTTAGGCTTAGTAGAAGGAAGACACTTGGCTTTCTATTGGCTGTAATATGGGAGAAGTTGTGGTTTCTAGTCTGATTATGAGGATTGGGGTGGATATCTCCACTTAGGGCTAGTTTAGATATGCATGATGTTATTAGTTTTCTCAGTTTTTGAATGTGTTTGTTTATAAGGGAAACTTTATGATTGTGCTCTTTGGGTAATAGGTATGGTGGGAGGGTTACTGTGTAAAGTTGTAGGGATGCTTTATGCTTGAGTAATATAGTTGGTAGAATATGTGGGGGGTGCATAGGGATGTTTCTTGAGTTGGTGGAAGGGGAGCTGAGTGAGGGTTAGACATCAGTGGTGGTGTGAGTAGTAGTACAGTGGTAGTGGCTGAGTGGGGGAATGATGGAGCTTTGGTAGGATGTGAGATATGCAAGGAGAGTGCATGCTGTGAGCATAGGTAACGTATGCTTGTACATGTTAGTTGAGGAGTGTGATAGTAGTGGGAAGATGGAGGAGGTAGTGTTGGGTTAGTGCTGTGGTTGGCTACTGGAAAGATGGGAGGGGTTTGTGAGTGTAATAAAGGTGGGACCACTGGGGGCGGGAGGGAATAGGGGGCAGGGTGGGGAGCGAAGCGGGTAGAGACCCTGTTATTACCCTTGTTAATGAGGCACTCTATGAGGATGCTGGGGTTGAATGCAGCATAAATGTCTCATTCAACCTCCAGGTGCACCAACCCTAAGCAATAAAGACACTCCTCGTGTGAGTCGGGACATGACATCTTCCGACTGCACGAGGAGCATCTCATAAACCCAGAGGGTTTATCAGCCGTGCGGGTAAGGTACACACACACACACACACACACACACACACACACACACACACACACACACACACACACACACACACACACACACACACACACACACAAACACACACACACACAAACACACACACACACACACACACACACACACACACACACACACACGTACACACACACACGTACACACACACACGTACACACACACACACACACACACACACACACACACACACACACACACACACACACACACACGTACACACACACGTACACACACACATGTACACACACACATGTACACACACACATGTACACACACACATGTACACACACACACACACACACACACACACACACACACACACACACACACGTACACACACGTACACACACAAAAGTGCACCAGCTATAAACAGTGCAAACAACTACAACTTATAAGTATAAATCTCTTTTTTTTTTACCCTAACAGAAAATGAGGGAAACGAGAACAAAATGCAAGGGGAAGGGAACCCTGTCTAAAATAACAAGATTAGAGAACAGCAGAGGAGGTAATTACACTAAACTACGAATGATTAATACTAAACTAAATTAAGCTATAAATAAAGGAAAAAAGCTACAAAATATACAGCCTGTATCTGAATGACTAGCCTGAGCTCTGGGATCACGTCTGAAGCATTTCAGTGGCAAATGATATCTGAAAGTTAGAAGTTAGCAGGGGGTTATGGGAAAGGGAGGAGCTTGAGCTCTGGATCTGTCTGACAGTTGCTGGTTCGGATCTGAGGTTGGATCAGAGACCCATTTGTGATGAAGAATGACATGGATAGCATCAGATCAATTTGTTGAACAAACCAAACATCACAAACATCATACAGGTCTGGCACTTAAAGATAGACATACGACACTGTTACCAAAATATACATATATAGCTTTCCCTCATATACAAATAAAATTAATGAACTACTTTAACAAAATGTTTTATTTTATTTTTATTTAACGTTTTGTTTACCAGGAAAGTCCGAATTGGAACAAAGCCAATTTTCAGCGGAGCCCCGGGGAGAAAAGCTCCCGAATCATGTCTTTGTAATGTGGGAGGAAACCGGAGCACCCGGAGGAAATCCACATGAATACAGAGAGGACATGCAGATTCTGCACAGAAAGAACCCAGCCTAGAACAGAACCGGAGAACCTCATGCTGTGAGGTGACAATGCTACCACTGCACCACTATGCCATCCTTGTTTCCACTGTTCTGAACATGAAGATTTTATTAAAACAGTAAGAGTTTTTATGTACAATACAGAACTTAATCAGACTAAAACAACAGTTATATAACCACTGTGGCTCAGCAGAGGTAAAAATCAGCAAATTTAATGGCTATCAAGAACACAAACTGAAATCATAAAAAAATAAAACCAATAAAACAAAAGTTATGCACTTACCATAATAATGCATCTGTGTTGTCCATTTTCATTATTTATTTTTATTTATTTATTTTACATTTGTTGACCAGGATAGTCCGACTCTATTCATGTCCATTTTCAGCGGAGGCTCAGGGAGAAAAGCTCCAAGGTAAGCAGATACAATAAAAACAATTAAAACATATTACAAATATGGTATAGACAAAGAATACATAAGCAAACATGAATAGACAAGTTCAACTGGTTAGAGTTACGAAAAAAATAAAAACAAACCACTGCAACACTGAAAAAACACGAAAGAAAAAGCAAGGACTTTAGCGTAAACCTTATTTAATCACTGCTTTCATCAGCGATGTAATGTAAAATAAAATGAATACATAAAATGCATGCTGAACTATTTATTTAATAACTTTTAGCATATACTCGACGATCGTTTAAAAAACACTTAGTATTGATGGCATCGTTAAATTTCATCTGCCATCTCATCTCCCTTTGTTCTAAATAATTTATGAAGCTTCCCCCCCCTCAAAATCAGTTGACCCTGTTCCAAACCAGAAAATAAAAATTTTATTAAGGCTACTACATTCAATACTATGTCTATAAAGAGCATTTCTACTGTCTTTTTTCTTTATGCTATTCGTATGTTCTCTAATTCTAATGTATAGAACCCATAACATTAAAAATTTTGTTAGAGAAGGGCAAAGATTCATTTTTTACTGATATAAAATGTATTAGTAAAGCACATGGTATATGCATGAATGTTATAGGTGTAGTATGTGCAGATATGTTTTGGAAGGACCATTCATAGAATTACCACATATTTCATACACTATTCCAGTTGCAGGTTATTTTTTATGCAAAAGTCCAGGAGTGGTCTATATTGCAGTTTGTAGCAAATGCCAAACAATTTATGTTGGCATGACCACCAGGCTTCTATACATTAGAATTAGAGAACAATGCTATAAAGGGAGACATACAACGCCATTGCATCAGTTTTTTTTGCGCCAAAGGTCTTGGAGCCCCAGAGAAGATATATACAATAGTTAAGAAAAAGGGGGTAGGTGGGAGGAAACAGGACTGCAACAGTGAATACACTCAAACATCTACATTTACGGTAAGTGTACACAACTGTACTATGTTCTTCGTGTTTCACTGTTGCCGTCATCACTTGTGGGAAGAATCTGAAAGCAGAGGAAGAGGGTGAAGGAACGTTACACAATTATGGGGATGCTAGCATGCCCTGCAGAACTGCAGATGCAAACCCTGCCCTGATTTTTGAAAAAGTAGCCAGCTGGTAGTGCTTGGTGAAAGTGTGGATAGATGTCCAAGTAGCAGCTTCCATTATTTCCTTGGTAGGATGCCCCCCTCAGAAAAGATGTGGAGGTAGAGGCTGCTCTTGTGGAATGGGATGACAGTTTTGGGAAGACTCTTTCCATGGAAGGTATAGCAGAAATGTATACGAGAGATATATTTGGAAATGGTCTGCTTGCTAATGGGTTCCCCTCTGCCCCAGGTGTGAATGAAACCAGGAGTTGGTCAGTTTTCCTGATTGATTTGGTCTTGTCAAGGTAAAACCTCAACTGTCTGTGCACATCCAAGGTATGCAGAATTCTCTCCCCTCTACTTGTTGGTTTAGGAAAGAAGGTAGGTGGGTGCATGGGCTGGTTGAGGGTTACATCAGAGACCGCCTTGGGCATGAAGGAGGAGTCCACGTGGAAGATGATGATGGGCTCACTGGCCATAAGAGCCTGGAGTTCAGATACCCTCCTAGCAGATGTGATGGCTAGCAAAAGGGCAATCTTCAAAGAGAGGTATTTGAGGTCTGCTGAGGAAGCTGGCTCAAAAAGGGGGAGAGTCAGCTTTTCCAAGGCAAAGTTTAGATCACAAGCTGGTGCAGGGGGCCTTCTTGGCAGTCTGATGTGAGCCACATCTCTGAGGAACTGCTTTAAGAGTTGTTGGAAGGATAAAGGCTGATCCGCCTAGACATAGGCTGAGCTAGCCAAGGCATTAGTCCTGATAGAGAAGTAAGACAAACCCTTACGGAGGAGCTCTGCCAGGTAGTCCAGAACAAGGGGTAAAGAGACTTTAGTGTTGGGGGTGTTCCTAGTGAACCAGCAGCAGGGGAATCTCTTCCATTTAGAGGAATAAGATTTTCTGGTGCTGGGTCTGCGAGCCTCCTTAATAATGCCTAACACCTGATTGCTGAGGGCTGCAATGTTAACTGTCTGAGGAATCAGCCATGCTGTTAACTTGAGTGCGGCAAGGCTTGGATGCGGGAGCTTCCCTCCCTGTTGTGTGAAAAGGTCTGTGGTGGAAGGCAGGGTAAAGGGAGGGTGCAAGCTCATGGTGAGGAGCATGGGGTACCAGTGTGGCTTTGGCCAGTCTCGGGTAATCAGGATAGCCCTTGGTCCTTCTTCTTTGATCCTGAGTAGAACCTTGGGTATCAGAGGAAGTGGGGGAAAAGCATACACAAACAGGCTGCCCCAGTGGAAGGAAAGGGCATTCATTCTTCAGGCTTCTGGGTGAAACTGTCTTGAGCAGAACTTGGCCAGGTGACTGTTCTGATGGCTTGCGAAAAGGTCCATGTCTGGCTCCCCCCAGATTCAAGTGATCTGTATGAAGGTTTCCCTGTGCAACTGCCACTCGTGGAAGTTCATGACCGGTCTGCTTAAGTAATCTGGCAGGGTGCTTTGCTTCCCTGGAAGGTATTGAGCTAAGATATGCAGTCCTAGATTCAATGCTGACTGTCAGATTTCCATGGCAAAGTGACAGAGGATAGGAATGAGTGCCCCCCGTTTGTTGATGTACCACTGGACAGTGGTGCTGTCTGTTCTGATTAGGGGTACCCCTGATGACAGATGCTCTTAAAGAAGTGTTAGGATAGCTCTGTACACTGCCAGCATTTATTTCAAATTGATGTGTAGACATAGAACTTCCTGTTCCCAAAAGGCCTGGGTTTGCAGAGTTCCAGTGTGGGCTCCCCAGGCAATGTCTGAGGCGTCCGTGGTCAAGGTCTGCTTATGTGGGCAAAAAAGAAAGGAAGTTCCTTGTTCAGGGAGCAAGCCTGGGCCCACCAGAAGAGTACATTTTTTAAGCAAGGAATTAGAGGTAGTTGGTGCTCTAGAGACTGGGAGTGTTGGCACCAGATGTTCATTAGGTACCACTGCAGTTTCTGCAAATGCAGTCTGGCAAGGGGTACCAGCAGGGTGCAGGAGGCTGTGTATCCCAGAGCTTGCAATATTTGCCTGGCTGTGAGGTGGGTCTTTTGTGCCAGCTGGTGGAAGTAGGACTTCAGAAAGGTCTGCTCTGGGGGGGGGGAGAAGGCCATTTGCCTGGATGTGTCTAGCAGAGAGTCCAGGAAGGTAATCCTTCATGTGGGTAGCAGCTGGGATTTCTCCATGTTTATGGTGATGCCCAGTGAGGGGGTCCTGTAGGAGCATTACCTTGGTTTCTGCCTGAATGAGGCAGTCGTCTAGATAGGGGTAAATGTGTATGGCTCTCTGTCTGCAGTAAGCAATGACTGGGGCCAAACACTTTGTAAAGACTCTGGGAACAGTGGATAAGCCAAAGGGCAGTGCAGAGAAATGAAAGTGTTGGGACCCTGCTCTGAACATTAGGTAGCTCCTGCAGGCCTCTCTGATGGGAATATGCAGGTAGGCATCCTTCAGGTCTAGGGTCACTAGCCAGGCTTGTGGTAGGAGCATAGGCAGTAGTTTTTGTAGGGTCAACATTTTGAATTTTGGAACCAGAAGGGACAGATTCAGGGTAGAGAGGTCTAGGATAGGGTGCCGTGTGCCCTCTTTTCTGGGAACCAGGAACAGCCTTGAGTGAAATCCCTTCTCGGTCTGTTCCTTGGGCACAGGGTTCTACAGCTCCCTGGGCATAAAGTTTTTGGATCTGGTGATAGCTTCTGCTGTCTGGTTTACAGGAACGTCTGGGCAACCTGATCTCATTGTTTTTTCTTTGAAACAGAATCTGTACCCACTGGTAACAATTGTCAGAATCCATAGATGTGAGGTGATGGCCTGTCAGTTTTCTAGGATCCTAGCTTGTCTGGAGACCTGAGTGTAGAGGGGAGGGAAGGGAGTCATTGTGATTCTCTGGTGAAGGAAGTGGGCTTAGAACTCTCTTGTCTTGGACAGGCTGTGGACCACTGCCTAGTTCTTTGTTGGCTGTGTGCCTGTGGCCTAGGGGTTCTGTCTGTGTCCCTTTCTCTTTATTGACTTAGCCTGAGAGGGAAAGGGTCAGTACTTGGTAGGGAAATTATGGCTGAACGTGGGAGACTGTACCAGCAGAAAGTCCTTGACAGTCTGATGGGTATGGCTTTGCCCTCCATTTTCTTGATGACCTCCTCGGCCTTGGGGCCAAATAACTGCTCTTTATCCAAAGAAGCATCTAAAAGTTTTGATTTTACCTGGTCAGGCAAAGGTTTCTCCCTTAACCAGACGTGCCTTCTGATAACTGATCCTGTAGCTGCAGTCCTGATACAGGCTTGCAAGGCATCATAACCACAATGTAAGGAATGCTTTACTACCTGAGAGTTTGACTGTATGAGGTCCGTTAATTCTTTGGTAGTATTACTGTCAGGCAAGGCAGATATTTTCTGTTTAATGAGTTTGAGCACATTCTTCTGGAATTTAATCATATGAAATTGACAGTTTAAAGCCCTAACTGCTAAAGTGGCTGAGGTGTAAACCTTTTTACCCATCCTGTCTAGAGCTCTACATTCTTTGTCAGTTGGGATTAGGTTTTTCGAAGAGCTTGCTCTAGCTCCCTTAGGGCCCTGAGTAATTACTTCAGGGTCTGCAGTAGGGTTTTTAAATAGGTATTTGTGAGAATCTTGCGCCCTGTAGTATCTATCAGGTTTTCTGGGTGCAGGCAGGAGAGAATCTGGAGATAGCGCTGATTCTAGAAAAACATCCTCTACTACATCCAGGATAGGAGGGATGGCCAGATGCTTATGCTGAGGCAGATCTAGAAATTCCCCACTCTCTTTTTAGACTGAGAGTTGTCCTGGGATTCCCAGTGAAAATGTTCTTTGTGAGTGTTTAGAGTTTCCCTGCAAGATAGGTCCTCAGGGGGAGCAGCAGTGGGAATGGGATCATTAGCATCAGAGCCCACGAATGCTGCTAAGGGCTGGTCTTCCATGTCTGACTCCTCCAGATCTGAATCCACTGATTTCTGGTCTGTGAGAACCTCTGGGGGTGTCTCTTTCTTTTGGCTGGTATGGGAGGGGGTGGGTGGCTACCCCTGATCAGAGTCATCAGGTCCCCTGCCATTCTGAAAAGTTGCTGTGATTGAGGGGCGGGTGGGCTGGCTGGCTACTAGTAGGTCGGTGACTGGGTCCCTGTGGAGGGATCTTTTTTGGGGTAGATTTTGACTTGGGCCTAGCTGGTTCAGAAGCCTAATACAGAGTCAATTTGACAGTCGGCGTTCTGACTTCGGATGTCGGGGGTGGTGCGGAAGCCTGTGCCTGCAAAGCAGGTCTGGATCCAACCACGTGAGAAAAAAGACATCTCGGCAGGAGGAGGTTGATCCGGTGACGTACTGGACTCCAAAAGGATCTCGGTAGAGGCCTGTAGCAGATCGTCGGCTGTCATCCAGGGCTGCGAAGGCACCTCACTGAGTTCAGCTGTAACCCTGCTTTGAGAAAGGGTGGACGGTAGTCTGGGGTCATCAGAGGGCCTAACTTTCGGAGGTCTATCTTTGTATTTTTTCTTTCTAGGAAAGTCAGTAACTGCCTGAGAGACCAACGCCATTTTGCATTGCTGGAAAGACAGACTAAAATGCCTCGTTACAACATCAGCTCTTCTTTCTATAGTACGAGCATTAAAGAGGGCACAGAACAAATACCCTGGAACGTCGTGGTCTGGGCCAAAACAGGTGACGCAGAGAGAATGGAAGTCTCGGTGTGGGATCTGCTTTCCACAACCGAGACAGTTATCAACTTTCTCTGATATCGGTTTAAGGCAAGAAAAAATTCCCCAATGGGGTAATTAGCTTTACACAGTGGTCTTCACTCTGGCAACAGCCAACCAACGTGCTCGCAAAACTGCTGCTGCTTCAGGCTTCAAGGCAAGAAAGACTGATGTAATGGCATTGGCTGTCCCCTTTATAGCCTTGACAACCTGACATCAGCCACACTCACACAACAGCCGACGCAGGAGGGAAACCTTTGCTCTGGTAGTTGGGCCGGCTGAAGGCTACCCAGCAGGGATAACTCACAAGTGATGACTGCAACAGTGAAATACGAAGACCATCAACTGTTTCCCAAAGTAGCATCTATTAGGTCTCTCCAAGAAGAAAGGGAAGGGGGTTAAGAGGCCGGGAAGTTGAGGAAGAATGAAAATGGGCAACACAGATACATAGTTATGGTGAGTACATAACTTATGTATCTGATGCTGTCATTTTCATTTATTCCTTATCTGATGGGACACAGTCCCCAGCTAAATGAACCTTGGATGGTCCACATGGAAGGATATTTCGGAATACTGAGGAGCTCTGTTCCTATCTAACTTGTAACTATTGATGTTCTTGACCAAAAGGCTGAAGTGGCCACAGACCTCATGGAATTTGCTCTAGGGAGCTTAAGCAAAGACAACCATCTCTGGCTATAAACAACGGCGATGCAATCAGTCAACCATCGAGCTAAAGTCACTTTGGAAACTGCCATGCTTAATATGCTCAGTGAAAATGGTACAATTTGTCAGTTTTTCTGAAATCCTTGGACTGATGGATATAAAATCAAAGTCGTTTGTGCACATCCAAAAAGGTGGAGCATGTATTCACCTTTTTAGAAAACTCTGGGAGGAAAGACGAAAGGTTAATAACTTTATTAATATTTGTCTCAGTAGCAACCTTAGGTAAAAAAGATGAACTGCTACGTAAGAAGACCCTATCCTTATGAAAACCCAAGGAGGGAGATTTGAAGTAAAGATATCTAGATTATGTGATTGCAAATAGAAAAAATTATTTTCTAAGACAAGAATGTGAGGTCCGTCTTGGATGAAGATTCAAAGGGGCTTTGGGTCAGGCCTTTAAGCAAGACAGTTAAATTCCATGGGGGAGAAGAGTCCTTGACTGGGGGCAAGTAAAAGGTGCCTTTCAGAAAAACCTTGCACAACTTAGAAGAGGCCAAAGAAGAATGAATTTTCACCTGGATAAAACTTGGAAATGGCAACCAACTGTACTTTAACAATACAGAAAAGTACAGTTTTGTACCTACCATAAATGTAGATGTCCGAACTGGATAGCATCTGCAGTCATAACAACTGGGTTGTCCTGTCGTCAGGCAGCCCTGCAGTCGGCCGGATTCCAAAGTCCGGGTCCGGCTTCGGCTGATGTCGCACTTCACCCGACGTCATCTCTGCTGGTCTCCGGGTATAAAGGCATCAGCCGACGCCATTTTCTTCAGTGTTTCTTGCCCCAGATGCCAGATGCCCTTCCTGGAAGGCTAATTTTTGGATAAATGCCAATGTTTCCAAAAGGATAGAAGGCAAACTCAGAAAATAAGCATGTATGTACATATATACAAACAAATACACCATAAAGACTCCCCACTAGCTAGCTATTAGGAGGGTAAATACCTAGGAGTACCACAGAGGGCAGGAGGAGGGTAATCCTGACTGCAGATGCTATCCAGTTCGGACATCTACATTTATGGTAGGTACAAAACTGTACTATGTCCTTCATGGATGCATCTGCAGTCATAACAACTGGGTAGAATACCATAGCCAACTAAGGGAGGAGGAAACAATTTAGATTATGGTGTGGTTAGGATCCCTTGCAGCACAGCAGTGGCAAACCCTGCTCGGGATCTGGAGTACATTGGTAAGTTATAATGCTTGGCAAATGTATGTACGGAGGTCCATGTAGCCGCCTCAATAATGTCCTTGGTTGCCACACCTCGTAGGAAGGCTGTGGTAGTGGCTGTTGCCCTTGTAGAATGAGGCCTTATGTTCTGTGGAATTGGTTTTCCATGGAAGGAGTAACAGAACCGTATGCAATTTCCAATCCATTTGGAGATTGTCTGTTTGGAAATTGCTTTTCCTTCCCTTCCTGTTGCATAGGCTACAAAAAGCTGGTCAGTTTTTCTGCTATTTTTTGTTCTGTCCAGGTAGTAGCGTAACTGTCTATGTACATCCAAGGAATGCAGCATTCTTTCCCCTCTGTTTTGTGGGTTGGAAAAGGTAGGTGGATTGCCTGGTTTAAAGACACTCTGGATATCACCTTAGGCATAAACGTAGGATTAGTCCTCATGGACACTCTATCTTGGTGGAAGATTAGGAAGGGCTGTACTGCCATTAGGGCCTGAAGTTCAGAGACCCTCCTTGCTGAGGTTATTGCCAGTAGGAAAGCAGTTTTCCACGATAGATGCTGTAGGTCCGCTGTAGCTGCTGGTTCAAAAGGTGCGAGTGTCAATTTTTCTAGCACAAAGTTCAAATCCCAAGCTGGCAAAGGCGGTTTCCTTGGAGGTTTTACATTCTTGATTCCTCTGAGGAACTGCCTGAGTAAAGGGTGTGAAAAGACAGGTGGATCAAAGCTGTATTCTGCTGAAATAGCTGATGCATGTATCTTGATGGAGGAATAGGACAGGCCTGTATGTAGAAGCTCTGCCAGATACTCCAGAATGTTAGCCATATCTA
Source organism: Protopterus annectens (assembly GCF_019279795.1). Classification (NCBI taxonomy): domain Eukaryota; kingdom Metazoa; phylum Chordata; order Ceratodontiformes; family Protopteridae; genus Protopterus; species Protopterus annectens. Next base: position 1,418,874,481 of record NC_056744.1, read on the forward strand.
TAATTGACACATCTTTTCCTCTTTCAGTGCTCCAAATGACAAATCTTTTCCATTTTCCTGCATAGTTCCTTCTTGTTGAAGGTCTGCGGGCTTCAAGGATAATGTCTTTAACCCTTTGGGAAAGTTCTGGGTTAGTTGCTGCTATGTGATGTTCCATGCAGTGAGTTGCAACGTTTTTAGGTTTGGATGTATGATGCTGTAGTTGTTCTGAGTTAACATCAAAGGCATCAGGGGTATTGGCCACATGTTGTCCCGAGACATGCTCCTCAGTAATGGGTACCAGTGTTGTCTTGGCCAGTTTGGAGCTATCAGGGTTATCCTTGGATGTTCCTCCTTGATTTTTAGTAATACCTTGTGTATCAAGGGGAGAGGTGGAAATGCATATGCTGTTAGATCTTTCCAGCTGAAGGAGAGCGAATCCACTTTCCATGCAAGTGGGTGGAATGTCCTTGTGCAGAATTTTTTGAGTTGGTGATTGAGAGGGGAAGCGAATAGATCTATCTGTGGTCTTCCCCATTTCTTTGAGATGGTCTTGAAGATGTCCGGGTGTAGCATCCATTCGTGGGCATCCAATGTGGTTCTGCTCAATCTGTCTGCTAGAGTATTGTCCTTTCCCGGTACAAATATTGCCTGTAACTGGATGTTGTAGCTGAGTGCCAGGTTCCAAAGCTCCAAAGTCATTCTACATAGGGGGTATGAATGAGTGCCTCCCTGCTTGTTTATGTACCACATGACTGTGGTGTTGTCTGTCCTTATCATCAAATGCCCCTCTGAGAAATGGTCTGAAATTTTGGATTGCCAGTTTTACTGCCAACATTTCTTTTAGGTTGATGTGCAGGTGGAGTTGATCCTGCGTCCACAATCCCTGTACGCATTTGTCCAGCATGTGAGCCCCCCATCCTAGGTCTGAGGCGTCTGTTGTGATGGTCTGGCTTGCTTGATAGCTGTGAAAGGGTAGGCCTGGGTTTGACTGGCATGCTTGTGCCCACCATAGGAACTCCTGTTTTAGGCATGGGATTAGTGGAATTTCTGCTTCTAGGCTGTGCCTGTGTTGGGACCATAAATTCCTTAGGTACCACTGTAGTTTCCTCATATGTAGCCTGGCATGTGGAACCAAGATTATGCATGATGCCATGTAGCCCAAGGCCTGCAGGACTTTTCTTGCTGTTAACTTGTTTTGTTTTGTTAGAGCCAAGAAGTAAAGAGGGAGTTTTTGTTTTTCTGCGGTTAGGAATGCCATTTGTTTTACAGTGTCCAATTCCACGCCCAGGAATGTCCTTGTTTGGGATGGTATCAGCCTTGACTTTTGTAAATTGACTGTGTATCCCAGTGCTTGTAGCAAGTAAATGACCCTTTGTAAATCTGTTGTCAGCTTGCTTTTGTTGTCCCCTTGTAGCAGGCAGTCGTCCAGGTATGGATAAATTTGGATTCCCTGTAGTCTGCAGTGGGCGATTACTGATGCCAGGCATTTTGTGAATACTCTGGAAGCAGTAGATAAGCCAAAGGGCAATGCTGAGAATTGATAATGCTCTGATCCTGCAAGAAATCTGAGGTATCTTCTGCAAATTGGTCGAATGGGGACGTGCAGGTATGCCTCCTTGAGATCTAGAGTTACCAGCCAACACTCCTTGCCCAGCATGGGAAGAAGTTGCTGTAGGGTCAGTATTTTGAATTTTGGGACAATGATGTATGTATTTAAGGTGGACAGGTCGAGAATAGGTCTCCAACTTTTTTCCTTTCTTGGAACTAGGAATAGTCTGGAGTAAAATCCTTTGCCTTGTTCTGTTATTGGCACTCTTTCCACAGCTCTCATCTTCGCTAATTGCATTATCTGTTGTAGAGCTTCTGTTTTTTGGTTTGGAGGCAGGTTTGGCATTCCTCTTTTGACTGGTAATGTGTGAAAGTGGAACCGGTAACCTTGGTCTATGGTTTGCAAAATCCACTTGTCTTTTGTGATGTAGTGCCAGTTTTTTGAAAATAAGGTTAATTTTCCGCCTAATGGAGCTGCTATTTGTTCCCTGGTAGGCGGATGTAGAGTTAAGTCACTGTGATTGTGCTGTTGTAGTGGTAGTGGCTGAGTCTGTGCCTCTGTTATTACCTTGCCACTGTCTTCCTCTGTAGGCACCTCCTCTGGATTGGTTTCTGCCTCTGGGACGTCTATTCCTGCCCCTTTGGGATCTTGTGGAGTCAGGAAAGGACCAATTTTGGCAGGCCAGTTCCTGCTAAATCTTGGGGGCTGAACCTGCAGGAAATCTTTAACCGTTTGAACAGATTTTGCCTTTTCTTCCATTTTCTTCATTACCTGCTGGGCAGGTGTACTAAACAAACTGGTCTTATCCATAGGAGCATCTAATAACTTAGCTTTAACATGATCCGGTAAGACTTGTTCCTTCAGCCATGCATGTCTTCTTATCACTGTGCCAGTCATGGCTGATCTAAATGAAGCCTCCAGTGCATCATAGCCACATTTTAAGGAATGGTTACTAACCTGTTGTATGTTATTTACCATTTCTAATACATATTTCTTATCTATAGAGTCATCAGAGGATAGTTTTTAGTTAACTGATCAAGCATAAACTCTTGGTATTGTATCATGTGAAACTGACAGTTTAAAGCTCTAGCTGAGAGAGTAGCTGAGGTATAAACTTTTTTCCCCCATCTGTCTAAAGACCTGGCTTCCCTTTCAGAAGGAATAGGGTTTTTGCTGTGGTCGAGGCTACTGCCTTAGGCCCCTGGGATATAGTTTCGGGTCTGCAAGTGGGGCCTTGTAAAGGTGATGATCGTGTCTGGTACCCTGTAAAATCTGTCTGGTTTGGCAGGGGCTGGAGGTAAAGAATCTGGTGCAGAGCAGACATCATTAAAGGCATCGTCCACAACAGAGAGGACAGGAGGTATAGCTAAGGGCCTGTGTTGTGGAAGGTGCAGAAAAGTCCTAAGTCTTTCTGGAATCTGAGAAATCCTGTTGCTGCCATTGGAATTGTTCTCGCATGGCATGTAAGGTTTCCCCAAAGGAGAATTCTTCTGGTGGAGAAGCAGCTGGAATGGATTCTTCAGCATCTGAGTCTTCATAATTGGAGAAAGGAGCCTCTGGCTGGTCTGTAATATCTGAGTCATCCGCAGAATCATCAGAGGACACAGGCTCGGGGGGCTCGGCCCTAGGTCTCTTCTCTGGGGGCTGAGAGGCCCTGTCTGGGTGAGCTTGAGATCCCCTGATTAAGGAAATTAAATCTTCTGCCAAAGTAAGCATTTGTGAACTAGAAGTAGGCCTGGATGAGGGGGGTTTAACAGGCACTGACTTAGTAGACTTGGCTGCTTTAGCCCTGGCAAAGGCCTTAATGGACATGGCTGCAGGAGGCCTAGCAGCACCACGTGCTGGGGTAGAGACATCCAAAGGGATGGTGTCTGATAATTCACTAGAAGCCACTGTAGTAGGTAACATTTCAGAGGCCGATTCAAGTAAGGTAGCAGGAACCTCAGAAGTAGTCAAAGATTCAGCTGTGCTTTGATTAGTTTTCTCGGTTTCGGCCGAAACCGAGACACTCGCGGTTTGCTTCACCATGGTTTCGGCCGAAACCGTGGACCGCGAGTGTCGGTCTTTTTCTTTGCGTTTCTTAACAATTTGGGTAGTCGGAGGATCCGACGGCATAATGTACGCAAATTCTGAACCGAAAAACTGTTCAGCAAACTCCGACCGACGCCTAAGCGTTCGTCGGTTGAAGGAAGCACAGGCCGAACAGGCTGCTACGTCGTGGTCTGGGCCTAAACAAGGCAAACAGTAAGAGTGGAAATCTTTATGAGGTATTTGTTTCCCACAAGTTAAACAGTTATTGACTTTTTCTGACATCGGCTGAGGCAAGAAAGAGTCCCCAACGGGGTACTTAGCTTTTAGAAGTCTTCGAAGTAGTATTCGGTAGTATAAATCTCTGGATCCGACCGACCGGCACTTGCGAACAGCTTCTGCTTCGGGCGCCACGCGGCAAGAAAGACGGAAGAAAATGGCGTCGGCTGATGCCTTTATACCCGGAGACCAGCAGAGATGACGTCGGGTGAAGTGCGACATCAGCCGAAGCCGGACCCGGACTTTGGAATCCGGCCGACTGCAGGGCTGCCTGACGACAGGACAACCCAGTTGTTATGACTGCAGATGCATCCATGAAGGACATCTAGCCCCTTCATTAAAAATGGAAGCTAAAAATTCAAGGACAGAGGGGATTGGGGTAGAAATGGGATCCAAACCTCTCTTGAAGGCCCAAACTGAAAATCTCTTCCCTTTACTTTTGCAGATTTTCCTGGTAGAAGCCTTCAGAGGCCTTGCTTAACAGGGGCACTGGGAAATAACTTTGGGTGGCAAGATGCCAGGGAATCTTCTTGGGCTAGGCTTATATAGGCTCCATGGCAGTTAGCCTAGTACACACCTATGAACACCTATGAGAAGAAAAGACAATATGCTGGACTGGGGAAGGTAAGCCTGGGCTGTCTAGGAATCACTGGAACTGGAGAAACCATGCAATGAACTAGAGGCCTATTATGTCCGGATGGATCATCCGCATCAGATGACACAGAGGGCCTGGAATGGGGTCCATTCTCCAGGGCAGGTACAACAGATGAAGTCACACGAAGGGAATCCAAATTTGATGAGGCCAAAACGGTGCAATGAGGATAACTCTGCTCTTCAACTGGTATCGCTTTCTGTAGGAATTTGGAGATTAAAGGTAATGGGGGATAAGCATAAGGGTGGGTCAATCATGAACTATAGCATCTCTCAGTGACTCAGCCTCAGGGAAGACCAGGATGAAGAACCTGCTGCACTTGCTGAAGAAGGGAGAAGTATAAAGATTGCAGAATGGCTGGCCACATCGATGGAAAATTATGCCACATTGACTTTGAGAGACCCCTCATAAGGCATCAGACTGGGCATGCTTAATTTATCTGCAAGCAAGTTGGCTTTCCCCAGTATGTACACTGCTAAGAGAAAGCGGCCAGAAGAGATTGCCTAATACCACGCTCGCACTGACTCAAAGGATAAGCTCTGGTTCCCTCCGGTTTCTTGATGTACCAGACTACAGACATATTGTCCATTTGAATAGCAATCATCCAGGGGGATAGAGCATCTTGAAAGGCCCACAGTGCTAGGAGGACTGCTCTCATTTTGAGGACATTGCTGTGTGTGAACTGGCCTCTTCTGGGAACCAAATAGTTTGGACTGTCTTTCTCAAGAAATGCCCCCCCTCCCATCCCAGTTGGGAGGCATCCACTGATCACTGTGGTCACTGGTAGCAGAATAACAAATGGACAGCCCTGAGAAACTTTGTCTGAATAGAGCCACCAAAGAAGGTACTTCTTGGTAAACTTGTGTAATCCTGACTGGTCCATACAAGGGCTGCTGAAGAATAGATCACTGTACTGACAAAGTCCATTGCATGAAATCGGGATAATGGAATCAGATTAGTTGCCGCTGCTGCCAAGAACCCTAAGATTTGCAATATTAGTCATGATGGAGTTGAAGAATGTGAGATTACTTCCATGACCTGGCCTCTGAGGGTTTGTAATCCTGTTGGAGGAAGTGGCTGTATTTGATTGCCATGTCCAGAAGAGCACCTATGAACTCCAGATTCTGTGTAGGTATGAGCTATGAGTTCTCAAAGTAGACTGTGATGCCTAGATGGAGGCACAACTGGAGCAAGTAGTCCCTTGCTTCTGTAAGTAGATGCCTGGTTTGAGCAGTCAGGAACCAGTCATCTAGATAGGCAAATGAATCAATGAAATCAACATGGATACCACAATTCACTTCCACACCCACTGAGAGCTCAACGGAAAACGAACAACCCAGCTCATCCCACCAGTATGGTAAATCATAGTGGCAGAACTGAGATCAGAAGAGAATGAATCAGTATTAAATCTAACAAATGAAAATACGGACATTCATTATGCATGAACATCAGTGTACAACAAACACCAAGGGTGACTTCAAAGTGTACAATTTTTCATCACAAAGCAATGACACAGTGTTGATTTTTTTTTTTTTGCTAAAGGGTTGTCATTTGTGCTTAGCCGAAAAGCTAATATGTTAATGGATTTTAAAGAGTAAGTTACAAAGTTAAATTTTAGTATTGTGTTTAATGAACTCACAACAGTAATATCAGGCTTAAGAGTATCTAGTACATTTACCACCCCCCCCGCATCCAGTGTTAGAACTGTTTGAAAAAATATGTTGAACAATAGAAAAACAAAAACTGTATATAATGCTACTAAAAATGAATTAAGAACAACATTAAGAATCATAAACCAGATAAGGGGGTGTTTTAGTCATGATAGAAAAATGGATTATATACATACAATGCTTCAGATCTTATATGAGGACACCTATGAGCAAGTGTTCAAGAATGAACTCAATATATCGTACAACAGAATTAGAGTTCAAGTGAATGACATATTTATAAAACAAAGTATAACTAAAGAGGAGTTTAACTACTTAAACACTGTGACCCCAAAAGTACCCACAATATTTGGGGTGCCAAAAATCCATAAAAATATGAACAACCCTCCCATCCGACCTATAGTGGATGCTTGTGGCTCTTTTACTTATGCTTGTGCAAAATACCGTGATGAAAAACTTAAAGGGCTTGTACAGCATGAAGAACACATCTGTAAAGATTCATGGGACTTCGTAAGCAAAATTAATAACTCTGAACACAAAGAGGAGGATATTTTCATTACAGCTGATGAAAGGGCTTGCATACTGTAATACCACATGGGACTGGTATAAAATGGTTCAAGACCATTTGTATAGAAAAGGTGTGAGACAAGACAAAATTAATTTATATGAAAAACTTTTAGAGATGGTCCTGAAAAATAATTATATACTCTTTCAGGGGTAATACTTTTTACAAAAGAAAGGGGTGGGAATGGGTTACACCTGTCGTTCACTGTTTGCTAATATAACAATGACCCAGTGGGAACATAACTTTTTGTTCAATGATAAACACATGGACACATGCAGTTTTTATATAAGGTACCTGGATGTTATCTTTTTGGTTTGGAAAGATACAGAAAAAAATAATACTGTTCTTGGAATACATTAACAAGAGTACTGACTTCCTCAAAATTATACATGAAATAGGGAATGAAATAATAGCTAACTTACATATGAGTGGAGGAAAACAAGCCAAGCAAAATGTACATCTCACAAATTGTTAGATAGCCAACTTATTCTAATGCTTTCTTACACTTCACTAGTGCTCATCCTATGACAAAAAAGGAGCTGTACATAGAAAAAGTACTAGTATGAAAAACATCTTTGATAAACAGAAAGCAAGCATACCCACTGTGCTGGCACCTACAGTAGATATAAAGTTTACACATGCCTGTTAAAATGCCATGTGTTTGTGATATAAAAAATGAGACCACAATAAATCATTTAAAAACTGTTCCCACCTTTAATGTGACCTATAGCCTGTACAATTCAATTGAAAAACAAATCTGTTAGGGGAAAAAATATAAAAAATAAAAAACATACAATAAGCTGGTTGCATGATTTGTGTTTGTTTGTCTTTTCGGCTTTTCCCGGTTAAGGGTCACCACAACGGAACTCCAGTCTGCTAATGATTGGCAGTAGATTTTTTTTTTATGGTGCTGAGTTGCCATAGAAGCCGCAGTGGTGCAGCGGTAGCACCTGTCATCAATTAATCCCTGCTGTAGCATACATCCTTCCTTCTTATACTCCCCATAGACCCCTAAGATCTGCACAACAAAATCAACTTTCTATTCACAAACTAAAACGTCCCGCTGGCCAGTCTCTGCTATCCTATTCCTTAGCAAAAAAATGGAACTCTCTTCCCCCCTTGCTAAGAATCTCCAATAACCTTGAACTCTTCAAATCCCAGCTCCATTCTCATCTCTCCCATAATTGGAAATGTAATTGCTCTCTGCCCCCCTAATCCTAATAAACTCATTCCTACTTGTTCATTAAATACTTCTTCACCTTGCTATTCTGCCCCACAGCTTCCCCTTGATATTTCTAACATAACTTATAAACCTTTAATGTATATAGTATAAATACTATACATAGCATTCTTTCTGTACTCTCTCCCCCTATATACTTCTTCCTTCTAAACCTGTATTACATTTGACTAACTAATGACTCTAACATTCTACAAATTGTGTCCAACACTCTTCTACTAACTTTACCCTCCTTCTCCATCCCTATTACTCCCTATTGCTTTTTTCCCCACATATGTTCTTCTTTCTAATAAACAATTGCCTCTTGCTTCACTACTCAACTGCCTCTCTCTCCTTCCTCCACTTTTAGGTATTTATTCCTACTACTCTGCATACTTTCCACTACCCATCTTCCTTACCATGCATGTTCTTTATGAACTATCCTCAAGTCTCCTATACTCCACTTATTGCACTGCATTTTTGCTACATCTCACTGTATCATCTTACAATTTTGTTTAAAATATTATATAATACTAAGTTTTATTCATAACTGCATTTTATTATACTTTTTATCATATTTTTATTGTATTTTTTAATGTATCTTTGTAATTTTGGAGCTTTTCTCCCCGGGCCTCCACTGAAAATGGGCTCCTTGAGCCCAGTGGACCACCCCGGTTATCAAACTGGAAATAAATAAAATAAGAGGTTCTCCCATTCGATTCTCGGCTGGAGCGCCTTCTGTGTGGAGTCTGCATGTCCTCCCCGCGGTCGAGTGGCATTTGAAAGACATGCGTAGAATGGGCGTGCCTTCGTTAGAGGTTGGACGTCGAGCTGGCACCTCGGCACCCGTAAAATAATCTACTGCCAATAATTAGCAGACCGGAGTTCTGTTGTAGCGACCCCTAACCGGGAAAAGCCGAAAGAAGAATATGGTGCCGAGTAGCCAGCCCGACGCCCAACCTTCAGCGAAGGAACGCCCATTCACGCTGGTTGCATAAGTGTACACACCCTTAAACTAATACTTTGTTGAAGCACCTTATGATGTAATTACAGCATTCAGTCTTCTTGGGTACACACCTGTCATCAATTAAAGACACTCTGATTAACCCTAAATAAAGTTCAGCTGTCCTAGTAGGATTTTCCTGACATTTACTCAGTTGCCTGCGACAGCAAAAGCCATGGTTCACAAAGAGCTTACAAAGCATCAAAGGAATCTCATTGTTGAAAGGTACCAGTCAGGAGAAGGGTACAAAAAAATTTCCACAACATTGGCTATACCATGGAACACAGTGAAGACAGTTTTAAATACAGGACAACAGTAATGACGTTGCAAAGAACTGGGCGTCCTTCTAAAATTGATGAAAAGACAAGACGAAAACTGGTCAAGGAGGCTGCCAAGAGACCTACAGCAATACTGAAGGAGCTGCAGGAATTTCTGGCAAGTACTAGTTGTGTACTATATGAGACAACAATCTCCCGTATTCTCCAGACGTCTGGACTATGGGGTAGGGTTGCAAGATGAAAGTCTTTTCTTACACAGAAAAACATCCAGGCCTGGTTAAATTTGCAAAACAATACATCAAGTCTCCCAAAAGCATGTGGGAAATGTGTTATGGTCTGATGAGACCAAGACTGAACTTTCTGACCACAATTCCAAAAGGTACATTTGGCGCAAAAACAACACTTTGCATTACCAAAAATAACACCATCCCCACAGTGAAGGACGGTGGTGGCAGTTATCATGCTTTGGGGTTGCGTTTCTTCAGGTAGAATTGGGGCTTTAGTCAGGCTGGAGGGAATTATGAACAGTTCCAAATATCAGTCACGTTTGGCCCAAAACCTTCAGGCATCTGCTAGAAAGCTGAAGATGAAGATGAATTTCACCTTTCAACACGACAATGACCCCAAGCATACATACAAATCAACAAAAGAATGGCTTCACCAGAAGAAAATTAAAGTTTTGGAATGGCCCAGACTTAAATCCAATATAAAATCAATGGGGTGACCTGAAGAGGGTTGTGCAAAAAAGATACCCTCGCAATCTGACAGATTTGGAGTGGTTTTGCAGGAAGAGTGGGCAAATATTGCCAAGACAAGATGTGCTATGCTGACAGACTCCTACCCAAGAAGGGTGAATGATGTAATTAAATCAAAAGGTGCTTCAACAAAGTATTAGTTTAAAGGTGTGCACACTTATGCAACCAGCTTATCGTATTTTTTTTTTTTTATTTTTTACATTTTCCCCCAACAGATTTGTTTTATAATTGAATTGGACAGGTTATAGGTCACATTAAAGGTGGGAAAAGTTTTGAAATTATTTATTGTGGTCTCATTTTTTATATATCACAAAAACCTGGCATTTTAACAGGGGTGTGTGCACTTTTTATATCTACTGCAGTAAGCTGACCAGGACTGAATCAAAGTAGAAATAAAACAAAGCTCTCTTATTTGTTTTGCAGGACTGAATCAACACATTTTTATGATTTTTTTTATATCTCTTAAGTAATGCAAAGTATTTCACACTGCAAATGTGGAATGGCTCTTTCAATCTTTGAAACTTTTGAATCTGACATTGAGGCTGGTCAATCATGTGATTTAATGGTTGTATATAAGGAGGGACTTTTACATTTTGTACTGTCTGATGAAGTCTTATTTCAAGAAGAAAGCGCTTATCTCAAATAAGTTTGCAAAGGCACCAGAGTTGTTCACAGCGTTCTCTTTTTCATATTTTATCAGTTTAGTGGTCTAGCTAGATATAAATTTCACTACCACTTTTGTCACTTCTTATTCTACCAACAGTTGGTTTGTCAAAGAAACACCAAACAAGAATTTGATTATTATTGGCACATTCCCATATTCTGAACAAATCTGGGTCAAGATCTACAAATGTATACAGGAAGGGAATGGGTTTTAAGAATTTGTTTGAGAATTTACCAGAAAATATTTCTAGTGCTTCTCCCATGATGTGCATTTGTGGCTGGTGTAAATATTACAAACATGTGTATAATGGAGATGCAGTTAATATTCAAAAGAAACACATTGCAACAATGGGAAAATATAACCGTAGAACCTTTGGTGTAGTTTATTTAGCTGTTTGCCAACAATGTTCTACATGTTATGTTGGCAAAACAGACAGGAAATTAAAGGAACATATATACGAGCATTTATATGATATTAAATATAAAAGAAATGCTAATGCTTTTATGTAAACACACTGAGGTTAATCCAAAATTTATATTTTTTTTATTTTTTTGATGTGGAACAAGTGATACCTTATCCAAGAGAAGTTACCTGGTGTCTACTATTAGAAAAGAGGGAGCTTTGGTACAACATTTTCTTAATGCTTCTACACCACCAGATTTGAATGAGATGGTGTCTATATTTTGTTTACCTAAATTAAAGGCATGTTATAGACAAACACAATTATATTACAAGTTGATTTTAATAGGCGAACTAGCATAAGGTTATAATGGAGTTTTATATATACTTATATTATAGTGCTTTATTTACTTAGGGCACTGTTTATTGTATCGTTTTAAATGTTATAATGGAACATGTGACCTGTAGTTTATTTAAACCTGCTCGCATGTCTTGCGAGCATTCTGATGAAGTCCCCTGAGAACTGGGGACGAAAGTGCTTAATAAACGCATTCTAAGTAGGTGGGTCCTCGTGACTTTCTTTGGTTTTAATAGTGTGATTACTAGTAATGTTTTCACTAAGAGTCCAAAAACAGAGAAAGATAAGAACTTTTTGAATTATAAAGCAGAGGATGCACCAACAATGGTACGAAGAATACTCTCTAGAGGGTAAAAAAGATGGAACAGATAAGGAAGACTAAGTAACAATGGTAAACAAAGAAATACCCTACAAAACAAGTGAATAGGAAATCTCAGACTGATGGACAGAAACCAAGAAGATACAAAGAAGGCAAGAGAGGAAGCGTGAAAAGATAGAATAATAGTCCAATAAACAGACTAAACCCTCAAGAAACACTATAAACAATTGCTCAAGAGAAGACGATTATGTCTGAGCGACATGATGGGAAAGGAAATAAGGAGGTATGCTAGGTTAGTGAGGCATTATGGGTAAGGGAAGGGGGAGTTGGATCCATGAATCTGAAAAATGGCTGAGCTGAATCAGAGGTCGGATCTGAGGCCCATCAGTTGAGAAATGAAAAAGATTCCAGGCTGAATCACCATCTATGAGGTCTTAAATACAAAATGCCTTGCAAAACCTGTATTACTACCATGTTTTTAGATGGAAACATATTTTAGAGGCATAAAAGAAGAAAGTACTTACAAATGCACTTAGATTTTGACACAACAAACAAAACCTATTCCATTTAAATAGGTGAAGTTTTCTAGTACTTGGTCTTCTCTAGCAAAATTTGACTTCACTACAGAATAATTTACTTTTGGGTTAGAACATGAGGACTTCCAAGCTATAGAATGAAATTCTGAGATTTTAGATGGAGCAATTCCCCTCTTGTGAGAAAATCCACTTACTTCTACAAGATAAGGCTTCTAAGAACAGCTGTCTTGTCCAATTGGCAAAAAAAAATGTTATTTACTTATTTACATTTGTTACCAGGATAGTCCAACTTGGAACGAGCCAATTTTCAGTGGAGGCCCAGGGAGAAACACTCCAGAAGCATGTCTTTGTAACGTGGGAGGAAACCCACACGAATGCAGAAGGACATGCATACTCCACACAGAAGCCCCCCCCAAGCCGAGAATCGAACAGAGAACCTCTTGCTGTCGGGTGACAATGCAAACCGCTGCACCACTTTTACATTTTAATTTTCTCTTTGTACCTTTATAAGGACTTCTGATATAAGAAATGATGGAAAGCTTGCTCATCAAATACCCTGGATTCCATAAAAATACAAAGGTATTTGCTATCACTGCTAGGGGATGATGCAAATTGGACCTAAACAAAAGAAGCTGGATGTTTACTAGTGATGCAAATAGGTATGTGAACAGTCCTGCATTCAGCAACACATTTCTGTCCAGAATCCATTTATTAGAAATGCTGGTTATTACTTAAAAGGGCTACGTTTTACCTAACTGCCAACTTCAAACCGGCATAAAAGACAACATGATTGAGCAATTCTTGATGTACAATGTCAGTGTTGTAATTTCCGTCAATCTTTTAAGACGGACCATGGCAAAAAATAAATTGGAAATTTATCATAGCCAGAAATTTGTCTGTTTCTCCCACATGTTCAATGGACTTTGTAAACCAAAGTGTATGTAGTCCACTATCTTGCACCGCCAATATTAACCTTTCATCTTTTTTTTTAAATTCACCTCTCCTTAACCATTCCTATGTTCGATTCTGATCAATGTAAGGTTGCTCCAAGAGTTTCCTACATTTGCAGCTACATTTATGCATTTTCCACATTTCTTACCTTCTCATATGATCTTCCACCTTTATTTCTTTCTTTTGTTTTTTGGCACATTCAGTTGCTGCCTGATTTTTATCTACTGGTTTGATTTCCATTCCTGCTAGACGCTGATATGCTTCTGTTAAACTAAGCAGGGAATCAGACTTTTTTTCCTCATATTTAAGAACTTTCTCTACATTTGGGTCTTGCGAAGTTAACAGATATGTATGCAGTCCCACAGCTGCAGACCTATACATGTAATCAGTTTCAAGGAGGCTCATACCTCCTTCAGAATATGGGATATACAATCTTGGTATTCACTGATTTTCATAAATCATTTGATGAGTATCCTTCTTGTTTTCATGTCTAACCTGTCCCAGCACCTTTTGGGGCCAATCAATCACTCCAAAGCTGAAAGTTAAGACAGGAAGAGCAAACTGATTTATAGCTTGGACTTTGTTCCAAGATGTCAATGCTGTTTTTACTATTAATTTAAGCGTTCTAAAATATTCCTTACCGAACTTTATTCACATTTTTCATCTTTTATTGCTGATCATCAATTCCTAAATATTTATACACTCCCTCTTGCTCAAGATCTTTTATATCAAATGCTGTCCCAAACTGATGTTTGCTTGGTGCTACAGCTTTCCTGTTTTAAAGGTTGCTTGGCCGTTAGAGAATCTTCCCTTTTCTCCACTGTAGAGCGATCTCCGAGTTGGTATATTTTGTTAGGGGGTGGGGTGAAACCCCCACTCGATTAGGGTTTAAAATGTTTTTCCTCCGGCCAAGTGAATTTTTTCCCTATGAAAAAATTTGCGGAAGTGGCCGTTCAATGTTTACAGCTTTTGCTGTTTAGGTGTCAAGCTTCAGGTATTCGATTACCTAAAGCTTCGACTATATAACATAGACCTGAATTTTCATCCCTGGAATAATAATTTGTCTTTTATCATGGCTTAATTGCAAAGTGGTCTGTCACTGTTTCATGGTCACTGTAATGTAATTGATCAGCGTAGGATGTATTTTACACATTTTTAAGCACTCTTTTATTCATGAATGTGGGATATTGTCAAATGCTTTTTTGTAGTTAATCCATGCCATATTTAGATTCTCCCCCTTTTTAAAGTTCTCCATTATGACTTTATTTAACAACAAGTGTCCTTTGTTCCATATGACTTTCTTTTATTACCCTTTTGTCTATTGCCATGATTGACTTTTCTTCTAAAAGACTATAAACTCTGTCAGCATCAATTCTGTTGTTCAGTTTATATGTTGTCAGAAGGCAAGGTACTTGTCTATAATTTTTAGGATAACTTGCAGGTTCACTCTTAAATAGAAGCACTGTTTCCTGTTGTTAACCAGACTGGTGTCTGTTCCTGGTGTGCATATAAATAGTTCTCACTCGAGGCTAAATCTTCATACAAAGATGTTAATACTTTTAGCCAGAAGTTAGGTACTGCATCTGGGCCTGGGGGTTTTGCAAATGGAAGTTTTTAATAAATTTATTTCACTCTCTCTGGCCATTACTTCATCTCATTTCATATCCTATACATCTGAACTTATTCTCTCTTTTTCTTCTTCTATCCATTTAGCACCTTAGTTATGTTCCACAGGATCTTAATAGATATTTCACCAAAATGTACCTATTTCTTCTTTTTTGGGTGGCCTTTCAATTCCTTTTGCCTTGTTTTCTCTATAGAGCTTTCTGGGGTCATCAATAAATTGCTTATTTTGTACTTTTTCTTTAAATGTATCTGTATATCTTCCAAGTTGTTCTGCCTGTGCTGAAATTTTTAGTTTATTATTTGCAATACTGCATGATAGATCCTGATCAGTTCCAGTACTGTGCATTGCTTTTATCACATTAACCTTCCTGGGTATTTATGTTGATCTGTTCTCTCTTCTATACTCTTCTAACACTGACACTTCTTGTCTTAACTGCTTTATAGTTTTCTCTATTCGATACTTCCATGATGGTATTCAATTTCTCCCCTTCCTTTCCCTTACTACCCTGTATTTTTGTGGTAGAATTTTATCTGTTATTAATTTAGCAGCACAGTAACATATACTGTTTACTCCCGTTATATCACAAGGATCTCTATGGACAGTCAATTACGGTGTTCACATGTTTTATCAAACATCTAACTTTTTGGGTTTTATTGACCTTCTGCAGTCACTTTCTTTCATTGATCTTAATATGTATATCTCTATAAAATCAAGCAACTCTTCTCTTAGTTAATTTTTTCTAACCTGAGGGCACAGTTTTTTATTCTCCATTTCCTGCGGGCATTCTATAGAACGTTTTATAGCATCTTCCTGTGGCACATTCTCTTCAATTTCGTCCTGCGTCATCCATTGTTCTGTCATATGGGAACTCACTGATCTATCACCCCGCAACATTGACTGTGTCAGATTTGCCACAGTTTCCTGTTCCTTCCCCTTGCTGTCCAGCTTCAAGTGATCATATATACAGTTTTCCTGTGGAAGGCTCCAACATATCATCATATGGCAACTGACCAATTGCTTCCTGTTCCACTGGTTTCTTCTTAATTTGGATGTCCATTGCTCTATCCTGCCGTGGTTTCTGAGTTGGATTTTCTACACTGAATCCTTCACCTCGTAGGTACTCCATAACCTCAGTTTCTATTTCTTTAATATCTCCATGACTAATCTTCTTTTCTACTTTTCTTCTTTGTCTTCTTATTTTTTTGTACTGTAAAGTTTTCCATGTGTGGATTCCTTTGCCTGTATTTCTCTTCAAATATCTTTTGTGCTACTTTTTTTGTACGGATTAGTTTTGCTTTCTCCTTTGCATAAATATTACACTGTATTAAATCTCTTTCTTTTCTATGTTCATATTTCTTCAGATGTCTCCTGATCTTCCTGTTTCTTCTTACTTTGGGGACTCGTTCCATCATGCTGTGATGTAACCTATGTTACCCCTTCTACACCAAATCCTTCACTTTGCAGGCATTCTATAACTTCAACTTCTATTTTAACATCTACTTTATTAATCTTTTCTCAATTCCCTATTTGTGATATTAATTTTTATTGTGAAATTTTCCATATCTAGACCAAAAGCAAACTTTGCACGTAAGGCAGGTGCACAGGGCCAAGAAAACACACAAAGTAAAAAAATAGAGGCCAGCAGCTTAAGAGTGATAACTCGGTTTAATGCAAATAGTAAAAAATCAGATAGGTTTCGGCAGTCTTTGCTTTCATCAGTGATTATCATCCATCTCGGAAAATGTTCAGTTTATACATCCAGCTTCATTATCAATCAAACATTTAAAGAAACAGTGATTAAATGACTGTATACAATCCTATAAAACTCAAAAGAGTACATCAAAAAGATAACAAAAAATATATGCAGAAAAATATATAGCAAAAAATTACAAATGGTCATTAAGACCTGGGGAAAATAATGCCTAGCATAACTATCCATCTTTTCTCTTTGTCATTTAGTATACTGTGTGAGCTATCTCCTCATATTTTGTCAATAATACAAAAGTGAAATGTTGCTGTTTTATGAACACATACATGTCTGTACAATGCATTAGTCATGTGTCTGTTCCTAATGTCACCTAAGTGTTCAGACATCTGTATTATAAACGGCCTGGAGGTCTGCCCAACATAAAATGAGGAACAGGAGCAGGTGGCCAAATAGACCACCCAATCCGTTCCACAATTAGCAAAATGTTTTATACTATACACTAGTTTGGTGTTCCTACTGGAAAACTCCTTAGATTTTGTCATATATTTACAAAAGGAGCAGTGTCCACAGCAGAATGACCACATCAACTTATCTCCTGCGATAGTTAAGTGTTCTCCCATGATTTGTCGTTCAGCCCTGGATTTGTTATGATTGAGGTTGAGTCCTAATGTCCTACCTCTACGGTGCTGTATTTCTCTTCAAATATCTTTTGTGCTGCTTTTTTTGTATTGATTAGTTTTGCTTTCTCCTTTGCATAAATATTACACAATATTAAATCTCTCTTTCTTTCCCATGTCCATATTTCTATTTCAGATGTCTCCTGATCTTCTTGTTTCTCCTTACTTTGGGGACTCGTTCCATCATGCTGTGATGTAAAAAGAAGTTATGTCTTACCATAACGTTCCGTCTGTATTGTTGATACTCGTTCAGTCATTACGCATGGGTATTGGTTCTGAGCTCGGAACCGAGCCGGCCATTTTCCAAGCTCGCGTCGGCTTCAAACTCTCGAACTAAACTCTTACCCACAATTCCCCTCTCCCTGTTACCTCAGACTGAGTTTGTAAGTTAAAAAAGGTAGAGGCTACCTCTGGTCAAATAACCTAAGAGAACTGGATGGTGAGATCCACTAGAAACCACAGGAGGGGGAAGGAGGGAGGGTCATAATGACTGAACGAGGATTAGCAATACAGATGGAACATTATGGTAAGACATAACTTCTTTATCTGATATTGTTAATCCTCGTTCATTCCTTACGCATGGGACAGAGTCCCCAGCTACCTCTATTCCTGGGAGGCTCTCATGGAAGGATATTCCTGAGCACTATAGAACCGAAAGATGCTCTTCCCCTGGAGGCCAAATCCAATTTGTAATGATTGATGAAGGTATGAGGTGTAGCCCAAGTTGCAGCTGCACAGATGTCATGTAAAGAAGCTCTGGCATGGAAGGCAGCAGAAGTTGCCAACGACCTTGTTGAATGAGCTCTCATGGTAGTAGGCAACGAGATATTACGTTGCATGTAAATAAAGGTCACACAGTCCTTCAACCATCTAGCTAATATGACCTTAGCAACAGCAGATCCTAATCTAGATCCAGAAAAGGCCAAAAATAACTGGTCAGATTTACGAAAGGGTTTAGTCCTGTTTAAGTAAAAATGGATTTGTCTGTGTATATCTAGGGTATGTAGGCAATACCCTCTGTTTGAATGGTTGGGAAAGAAAACTGGCAATTCAATGGCTTGACTAATGGACATTTCAGAGATCACTTTAGGCAGAAATGACGGATTAGTTCTCAGAGACACTCTATCTCTATGAAAAATCAAGTATGGACTCTTGATACATAAAGCTTGAAGCTCAGAAATACATCTGGCAGAAGTAATAGCGACCAAAAACAAAGTTTTCCATGACAAATACTTGAGGTCGCAGGAACAGGCTGGTTCAAAAGGTACCATTGTCAGAGCTTATAGAACTAATGATAAATCCTATGGTTGAATAGGTTCTCTAAAAGGTGGCTTCAGATGATTCACACCTTTTATGAAGGTCTTGCACAATTTATGGGACATAAGAGAGGAATCTTGGACACCCTCATGAAAATTAGAAATTGCAACCAAATGAACCCTAATGGTCGAGGCCGATAGACCCGACTGAAACAGGTCGGCCAGATAGTCAAGTATTATCAACACTGGTGCTGAAAAGGGGTCTACTTGTTTATCTTTCAGCAAACGTGTAAATCTTTTCCACTTGCTCAGATAAGTAATTCTAGTGGAAGACATGAGAAGCAATGAGAATATCACGTACTGGTAAAGAAAGATCATTCTGCCTGGCAATCAAGGGAATTGGAGTAGCCAAGCCGTTAGCTTCAGGTTGGGATGAATCAGGTTCTGTGGGTGTGAGATCAACTCTGGGATTGGATGGAGAATCCATGGTCGATCTAGTAGATGAGGCCAAAGGAATGGGAACCAAATCTGTCGGGGCCAATATGGTGCTATGAGGATTACCTTGCTCTTCAACCGCCGGGCTTTCTTCAGAAACTGAGGAATGAGAGGAAAGGGCAGAAATGCGTAGAGAAGACCTGAGGGCCAATTGGGGACTACAGCATCTCTGGGTGACTGTCCCAGAGGGGGGATCAGGGTGAAGTAGTTGCTGCATTTGTAGTTGGTCGGGGGATACAAAGAGGTTGCAGCAAGGACGGCCCCAGTGGTGGAAGATCGCCGCTATCAAGGGATTCAGGGACCACTCGTGAGGTTGAAGAATGCACCTGCTGAGTCTGTCTGCTATCATGTTGGAACTCCCGGGAATGTGCGCTGCTAGAAGAAAACGGTTGGTAGCCATCGCCCATTGTCATATCCTCATGGCTTCCCGACAAAGGGGGTAAGATTTGGTTCCACCTTGCTTGCTGATGTACCAGACCACCGCCATGTTGTCTTATTGAATCGCAATTGTCCCAGACGGCAGCAGGGGATGGAATGCTTGCAACGCCAGAAGAACCGCCCTCAGCTCTAGAACATTTATATGCAGATGGGCCTCCAGTTGGGACCAAGTGCCTTGGACTGTCTGTCCCTGACATAGCCCCCTCACCCCATCAGGGAGGCGTCCGTGATCATTGTGGCCTTGGGTTGCTGGGGGGAGAAGGGGCGAGACCATTGTGAGAGATTGTGTGTCATCCATCAATTTAAATCCTGTTTGCACCTGTGGGTTACTCGAATCATGGCTGAAAGAGGATGCTGAAAAGGATACCATTGGGTGAGCAGTAGCCATTGTAGAAACCTCATGTGAAACCTGGCCAGGGGAACAATGGTGATGGAGGCTGCCATGGAACCCAACAGCTGTAAAACTGAGTGAGCCGTGGATTTTTCCTTTGAAAGGACTGGAATTAGTTGTTGCATTATCCTTAAAATTCTGTGCTCTATAATAGCAGCTCTGCAGTTTTTGTGTCCAAGATAACCCCTATGAATTCTGTCAACTGAGATGGGGTGAGATTGGATTTCCGTCAGTTTATGGTTATGCCTAGCCTTTGAGCAGTGAGGAGAGAGTATGTCAGGACTTTTTCCAGTACATGTCTGGTGGGGGAGGAAATGAGCCAGTCGTCTAGGTATGGAAACACCTAGAATCCTTGAAGTCGCAAGTGAGCTGTGACAACTGCCATGCACTTTGTGAACACTCTTGGGGATGTAGAGAGTCTGAAGGGCAGTACTCTGAACTGGTAGTGACTGGCTCCCGCAAGGAAGCGCAGAAATCTTCTTGATGGCCTGTCCACCTTTATGTGGTAGTGGTAGTACGCATCTTGAAGATCTATAGAGCACATCTAATAGTCTTTTTCCAAAAGTGGGAGGAAAGACTGTATAGTGACCATCCAGAATTATTGTACTCTCACAAACTTGTTCAATACACTGAGATCCAAAATTGGTCTCCAGTTCCCGGTTTTCTTTGGCACCAAAATAGTCTTGAGTAGAATCCGGACCCTATTTGGATGACTCTTTTTTTCTTAGCAGCTTTTCTATCTCTAGTGCTGCTTCTTCCCTTTGACTGGGTGGAACGTCGGGAAGATTTTTTTGAAGGGATGGGACAAAGATCGAAGGGGATATGATAACCTCTGGTACTGATCCTTTGTACCCAAGAATCGGTGGTGATGGTTAGCCAGGCAGAAGGGTACAAGGAGAAACATCCCCCAACCACCTCCAGAGGAAAGGAGTTGAGCCACTCTTCAGGAGCACTGGTAGGATTGTCCAGGGAAAGAATCCCTGGAACCCTGGTTACGCGGTCCCCCTCTGCTCCGAAAGGAGCATCTTCCCTGTCAGTTTCCCCCTCTGCCTCTGGGGGAGAACTCGGCCTGTGTGTCACAGAAAGGACCCTAAGATTTCTTGAACCATATCTTCCCACTCTTTTGGTTTTAGGAGAAAGCACGTTGAGGGAAAGAATAACGGACACCTATGGAAGAAAGGGTCTTACCATCCTGTTCACATCTGGCCAGTGTGCTTTTAACTTTGGGCCCAAACAACGAGGAGGGCTCAATGGGAGCATTAAGAAAGGAAGAATTAAATATTCCGCGAAGTTGCACAAACGCATCCAGGTGTGTCGTCTCAAGACCGCAGCTGAACCCGCCGCTCTAGCTGCTCCTTCTGATGCGTGAGATATCAATCGCATAGAGGAGTTACATATAGACTCAATGGTGGCCAGCTGAGAGGCCAGTTTGTCACAGACCTCATCAGACACTGCACCAGCCAAGGTTTCAGAGATCTCAGAAACCAGATTCCTTTGAAACCTGGTAAAATGTGCCATATAATTCAGGGACCTGATAGCAAAGGTCGCTGAAGCAAAGGTGCGCTTCCCTATTCTGTCCAGGGCCCGGGACTCTCCGTTAGGCGGATGGACAGTCTGGCTTTCTTCTTCTGCCAGATCCTTTTTTGTTGCGGCTGCCACCACCAAAGCATCTACAGGAAGATCTTTGGACCAAAGAGGATCTGAAGCAGGAGAGGACAAGATCTTATCTGGCCTCTGGGGAATAGCTTTGACAGTATTAGGGGCCTTCCAAGCATGCTACACAATGAACTTGACAAGTTCATCGGCAGGTGGAGTAACCCAGGAGGTAGGGGGCCGGGCGCGAAAGGCCTGCAGGAACACAGATTCCTCAGGGGTCGGATTAGAGGACTGCCAGTCACCTCTCTGTTTCGGGATTTTGAGAATATCGCCAAAGGATACCTCAGAGGGTGACAGAGGGGATCCTTCCCCCTCATCGAAATCTGGGTCTTCGGTGAGGGACTCCTATGTGGAGTCCGTGTGTTTCCTTTTACACAAACTTTTCCAGTGGACCTCCTCAGTGGGAGAAGCTGGGGAAGACAACGGAAAGGAGGATTCCTGAGGGAATATGTCCTGAGGCCCTTGCGCCCGGTGTCCACTAGGTGCGACTTGTGAAACCAGTGTACCAGAGGAGGGAGGAGGTATAGACAGTCCGGTATCGCCAGCAGCAGCAAAAGCCCTCTCCATCAGTTGGAAGGCTGGTCCACCCGGAGAGGAGTGAATATCTAGGACAGGGGGCACTCCTCCCCTAAGTGGCTCAGCCTGCCGACCCGGAGTCCCTGGATGGCTGTGGAGCAGCAAGCTATGCGTGTCACAGCTGACATCCTGGGTCATTGCAAAACTTTCCTACCACGAAGGCAACTGCGGTTCCTTAGTGAGATCCATAAAGTATGAAGGAGGAGAATAAGAAGGTGTCTTTGGAGATGGGTGATCACCTCCCAAGGAAGGATAGTTCCTGAGGGGTGGAATACCTCTGGCCAAGAATGCCTGGTCCATAAGACGCAACACATCATCATGTTCGAAAAGGCTTCTAGTGGACCTCACAGAGACTGAGGGAGAAACAGGCTTGTCCACAAAAGAGGCAGACTCGGTGCCCATCTCATCTGACTGCACAGAGGACAACGGTGCCAAGAAAGACTGAACTACTGTAGTCTGCACCGAAGAAGTCATCGGTGCCAATGTCATTGTCTGCACCGACACAGGGATTGGTGCCGAAGTGGTTGTTGGTGCCAAAGCTGGGACCGACAAAACTGGAGTTAACAATAAAGGTCTCTGTTCCGAGGAAGATCTCAGAGCCGATGCGGTCAAGGTCTGCGCCGACTGAACGGTCGGTGCCGATACAGTGGTAATGGTCTGAACCGAGGAGCTCCTCGGTGCCAATATGTAGAAGACTGCAGGAGAGGACGGAGCCGAAACCACTAATGGAGCCAAAGGTCTGGGCACCAAAAGCACTGGGTCTGACAGAGCTCTGGAGCCGAAATTTTAGCCTTTTTAGGTTTTGGTTGGTGAGTTCCCAGCTGGGGACGAAGGCAAGGATTTAGCCTTAGTAGAAACATCCATTTTCTTACGAGCTTTAGGAGGGGTTGAGACCTCTGACCCCAGAAATAGCTTCTGAAAAGGGAGATTTTAGAAGTCCCTTCAGTATCAGCTTGTTTTTCCATTCTAACAAAGTTCTATTAGAAAAGTTCTCACAAATAGTACAAGGTGGTTCAACAGATAAATGGGAAGCTCCCAAACAATAAACACAAAGAGTGTGCATCAGAAGTAGGCAGTTTGTGTCCACAATCAGAACACCGCTTAAATCCCAGACTACCTCTTTTATCTGCCATATTAACTAACAGAAAAGTACCAACAATGGTACAAGAGAGTACCCGGAGGTATGAAAGTGAAAGGGAAAAAAATTATCAATGATGGTAAAGAGAAAATTACCTTGCAGTAAAAAAGGTAAGTAAAGGACAGAAAAAAACTGAGGAAAATATGAACGCTAGATGCAGTAGGGCAAGAGACAATAAAATATCAACTTTTTTGACAGAAAAGTAATTTGTAAAGCAATTAAACAGCAATTGACTGTACTCAGCTCAAGAGAAGTAGCTTGACATGACTGGATGGCAACGCGGCAAACGAAATCTGGGGTAACAGGGAGAGGGGAATTGTGGGTAAGAGTTTAGCTCGAGAGTTTGAAGCTGACGCGAGCTTGGTAAATGGCCGGCTCGGTTCCGAGCTCGGAACCGATACCCATGCGTAAGGAATGAACAAGGATTAACAATATCAGATACTATGTTACCCCTTCTACACCAAATCCTTCACTTCGCAGGCATTCCATAACTTCAACTTCTATTTTAACCTCTACTTTATTAATCTTCTTTTCTACATTCACTCTTTGTGATATTAATTTTTATTGAGAAATTTTCCATATCTGTATGCCTTTGCCTTTATTTATCTTCAAATATCTTTGGGGCTACTTTTCTGTATTGATTAACTTGGCTTTCGACTTTGCATAAATATTGCACCATATCAAATCTTTCTCTCTCTTTCCCATGTCCATATTTCTTTTATATACCTTTCAAAAATCTCTAGGTTTTGTTTATAGTTTCGCACTTCCTCAGATGCTTCTTTTTCCAAATAGATCAAAGTTTCTTGGTTTATGTAATGTTTTTCACAAATCTGTTGTATTAATGAACACAAATTTTTATTTGAAGCTTCTGACAGTTTTTCTTGTGGAAGTATTTTTCTTTCCTCTAATTTCTCCCTTAATCTTTTTGTATATCTTGTGTCTGGAAATTCTGAGCTTTTTGCATAATAGTAACAATATATAATTTCTTTCTTATCCTCAACATTTCACTCTATCATCTTTATGGCTCTTCTTTAGCACATCCGTTTTTGTGATTTTTGTGGACTGCTACCTCCTTCAACAGGGGGACCATTCTCCCCCTGGGCCTGGCCCCATTGTAGGAATGTTTCTGTATTTTGAGGATTCTACAAGGTCATTTTCTCCAGTCCTAGAACCAGCGCACCTACCAGGATTGGGCACTTTTTTTATCCTGGGTTTTGTGCACCCAGCTATCTTTGTTAATTTTTTACCTACTTCTGCCCATGATATATTTTTTTTATTTTATTTTTACTTTACATTTGTTAACCGGGGGTGTCTGACTGAGCCGAAAAGGCCCTTTTTCAGCAGAGGCCCAGGGAGAAAAGCTCCACACAGAAAAATTACAAATACATTTAGATATTTAGACATGGTCAGTATACACACAAATTACAATAGACATGTTTTTACAATGATATGCAGCACATCAACAGTTACAGTGGAGAGAACAAACATGAAAATATTAATTTAAAAGTAAAGATAATTAAAAGATTTGTGATGTACAGCTCAAATCTGGAACATAGGTAGAATACATAGATAGTACACAGGTACAGTATATACATTGTACATTAGCCAGTGTTTCTAAGAGTGAAAACTATTACCAAGTATTCTAGGTTTAGTATGTGTACCTTATCCGCTTTCACTAGCCTGGAGAGCAGTCATGGCATTGCCAGCTTTGCTTGAGATGTTGCCTAATGAGGTTTTCAAACGAGGCTTTGGACAATATGTTTTGTATGCTAGTGGGGAGAGTTCAATTTTTTTAGCTACTGAACTACTATATAGTGTGTCTCCAAAGCTATTGTAGCTGTTGGTGACTTCTAGTAGTAGTTTGCTTGATGATCTAAGAGGCCTTTTGGCTGAGTGATGTTGTACTAGGTTTTTGAGGGCAGGAAACCTATTGGGGAGGTAATAGACAGAATGACAGAGGCAGAGCTGATTGTAGGTTAGGAGGTTGGGCAGTTCATTCCAGTGGAGCTGTCTCAAAGCAGTACAGTGATGATTTCTATATAAGCATTTGCAGCAAAGTGGGCAATTCTGTTATAGCAGGCGGCTTCCATTTTGCTTAGTTCAGTTTTGTTGAGATTAGTCAGAATGGGAGATGTATAGAGTAGGGTGGATAGAAGTTGGGAGCGAGCAATGGCTGATCTTGTGTTGTTGGTAAGAAACTGTTTGATACAGTAGAGTGATCTCAGTTTGGCATGTACTTTTTTAATAGTTAAGTTTATTTATTTATTTTATTTTATTTTACATTTGTTGACCGGGCTAGTCTAGCTGGATATATTTCCCTTTTCAGTAGAGGCCCGGGGAGAAAAGCTCCACACAAAATACAAAGAAAATTATCCAAAACGAGCAAATCAATACAAACAAAAAAAATAGCAACACAAATGCAGAGACCATTAAGAAAGTTCCTAAACAAAAATTATTTACAAATAGAAACTATCAACATTTCCTATAAATGATCTAATATAGGGGAACTAAACAGAGAGCAAGGTGAGTTAGGGAGTCAAAAGAAGTTAATCTTTGTAAAAGAGGCAAGAAAAAAAGATAACATATATAAGAGAGGAGAAATAGGATTGAAGTTTGAAAAAGAGGGTGAATAAAAAGAAAAAAGACCTAAAGATTTAAACAAACTTTAAGTGAAAAGGGTAAAGAGATAGCCTAGAAAATAGAAATAGCTTAGAAAATAGAAATAGCTATTCAAAGAAGAGGAAAGAGGGATGAGGGGGAGAAAAGAGATAGAGTATAGGTAGAAAAGTTTAGTCGGGTTTAGTTGAGTTGTTTGCAGGAGGTTGGGAATATTTTGTGCAGCACAGATTAAGTTAGTATCATCTGCATACTGAATGATAGATGCATGCTGTGTGGAGGTATAGAGGTCATTTGTGAAGATTGTGAATAGTAGTGGCCCTAGGATTGACCCTGTGTGACTCATAGTTATGGGCAGCTGAGAAGAGAGAGAATTTTCTCATTTCACAGCTTGGTACCTTGTGCTATATGAAATACAGTCTATATTATCAGTGTCACAAATAAAATAATCCAATAATGCAGACCACAAAGCAAACACGGAGAAGGAAGACCATATAAATAAAGCACGTTAAAAACATATTTAATTCAGATAAGCAAAGTGGAAAGAGCATTTTGCAAGCATGCCATGTTACAAGAGGTTGAACATACTTCTAGTTTTCTAGTTATTGACCGTATTTTTCCAAGCATACAAGAGGGTGATATCAGGAATTCTACTAAGAACAAAGAGGGGAGATGGATTATTAGGCTTATGACAGATAGGGAGAAGGGCTTAAATGAAAAAGTCTTTCTGAAACCTGTCTTGAAATATAGGCATTTAAAAGTGAAGTAAGATTTAATTGTATTTTTATTTTAGCATCATTTAAAGATTTTTTTTATGTATACAATTTTTAATCTTGTGAATTGTTTAGAAGCACTTTGGCTTGTTTTAACTAGGTTTATGTCACCATGCATACATTTAAGTGAATTTCCAGCTGTTTTATTCATAGGAACAACCCACTGCTATTCACTCTATTATTTGATTGGTGGCATTGGTGTATTTATTCTGGGTAATGGGGCGTGCATCTTTTTGGTCTGAAGAAGCTAATAGTGAAAGCACTTACCTACATTTGCGCACTTTGTTTATCTGAATTAAATGTGTTTTTAACGTGTTTTATTCCTATGGTCTTACTTCTCCGTGTTTGCTCTATGGTCTGCATTATTGGAATATTGTATTTGCACCTCCTCTTTGACAATGGAACATTTATCCATTGGGGTACTTGTTGGTTCTGATTATAAATCAGTGTCATTTTGGTGAGATTTCGTGAAAAACAGGGTCCACCTCGTGAATGTACTTCACCAAGACTCGAGGATGAATTAAATTTCAGCAATACTACTCTCCTTTGCTTGCCGACTTCTCTCTCCATTCGAACCCCTCATTCTCATGTGCAGACGTGCTCCGTTGGTAACAGAGTTATGGTGGCAGCCATGGAGCCCAGGGCCCTGAGTATTAGTTTTGCTGGAGGAACCGGGATTGCCAAAATCTGTCCGACATGAAGTCTTAGGTTTGAAATCCTGTCTGGAGTAAGGAAGGCCGAGGTCTTAGTCGTATCCAAATGAGCCCTTATGGAACCTATGCTCTGAACTAGCTGCAGCTGAGACTTTTGCAAGCCAATTGTTACAACTAGCTCCTACCTTGGACATAACAGACGGTCCTTGGGTTGGATGAACAGATGCCTGGTTTGAGCGGTTAGAAGCCAGTCGCCTAGGTGCGGAAATATGTGGAATCCTTGCAGTCTGAGATGAGCTGCAACTACTGCCATGCATTTGGTGAACACCATGGGGACCGAGGTGAGACCAGCCTGAGGCGTAGATACCTTCTGGAGCGCCTGTCCATCTTGATGTTGTAGCATGCATCCTTCAGGTCTACTAACCACATCCAGTCATCCATTTTCAAAAGATGGACTGGACCATGACTTTCCTGAACATTGTGTTTTTACTGATTTGTTCAGTGATGCCCGATCCAAGATGGGTCTGATGTCCTCTGTCTTTTTGGTACTAAAAAAAAATCTTGAGTAAATGCCTGATCCAAGTTGATACGGAGAGACCTTCTAGAAGACTCATTTTTGGATCAGCTTTGAGATCTTCAACTCCGCTGCCTCTCTCTGATTGGGTGGAATATCCAAGAGAAAACTTTTTGATTTGGGGAGTTTTGAAAAGAGAATGGAGTATCTTCTGGATACAATCCTTTGCACCCACTGATCATTTTTGATGGCTAGCCAGGCTACTGGGTGCAATGATAAGCACCCCCGAACTGCCTCCAGAGAAGGACAGCTTTTCAAGAGTGCTGAAAGGGCCTGTCCGAGATGGAAACCCAAGACCCTTGATTTTGTGGACCCTCTCTGCCATGTGGACGGCGTCTACCACTGTAACTGTTCCCCCTTTGCCTCTGGGGAAATATTCTACCTGAGACTCCTGAAAAGGACCCCGAGATTTCTTGAACCACAGTCCCCCCCCCACTGATTCCTGGAAAAGGGTCTTTGGGGAGGAGAAAAATGGATTCCAATGGCAGGCAGGGACTTTCCATCTTTCTCACTACAGGAGAGCGCCTCTCTAACAGGTTTACATTATATAAGCGAATGCTATATAATCTACCCACAATCCTCGCAAACCCAACATGTCAAACACACAGATCAGCGAAAAAAAAAAAATCACTGATCCATAAAAAAATCAAAACACAAAAAGTTGGGGGCTTTGCCCTCCCCCACACCCCCCTACTTAAATATACCAACTCTGAGATCGCACCACAGTGGAGGAAATGGCAAAGTCCCAAAAACGGCCCAGTGATTTTTTTTCCTAGGGAAAAAAAAAAAAAAAAAAAAAAAAAAAAAAAAAAAAATCGCTGTTCCGCACTTTTGGTATTTTGCCATTTCACATAATGACATTCGACTAAACAGCGTTCGCAATTCATTGCATTCGTTAAAATAATAGGGACCCTCTCCAACAGTGGATCCAAACCAAGATGGTCCATCAAAAGGTGCACTGATGAAAGATGCCTTGAAAGATTCTGTGAAGTCTCACAGTCGCATCCAGGCATGCAGCCTAATGGCAACGCTGGAACCAGCAGCCCTTGAGGTACCCTACACTGCATGGGAGACTAACCCCTCATGGATGCACTGGAAATTGACTGTAGAGTGGCCAATTTGGAGGAGGAGAAGGATTTCCTTTATTCGGACATGGACCCTGGGACCGAGCTACAGCATTCTTTGATCAAATCCCTCTGCAGCCTAGTAAAATGGGAAAGGTAGTTTAAAGCATTTAAAGTGAAGGTCGATGAGGCATAAACTCTCTTGCCGAATCTGTCCATGGTCCTAGATGCTCTGTTGGGGGGTTGGACAGTGGAGCTTTCTTGGGTCCGCTTCTTCTTGGTGGCTGCCACAACAACCATGGTATCTACCAGGATTCCTTTAGTCCAGTGGGGGTCAGTCTGGTGTAGCACTTAGGATTTTGTCTGCACACTTGGGGATCCTTCCAAGCCCCCAGATCCTTCCAAGCCCTGCTTGACACCAGGCCAATGAGTGCATCAGGAGGGGGCAGGGACACCCAAAATATAGACGGACCAGACACAAAAGCCTGAGAATACAGTTTTCTCCGGGGTAGGGTTTGGGAAGACCATCCACCTGTTTGGAGCAAGATTTCCAAGATGTCGCCAAAGGAGACATCTTCAGGTGGAGATCTGGGGGACCCTTCCCCTTCCTCGAAATCAGTGTCTTCTGTGACGATTCCTGTGGGGAATCCAGGTGCCTCCTTTTGCAGCCTCTCTTCTGAGGAATCTCCTCCATGGGGTGTTCCGGGGGAGATGTTGGAAAAGACCTGGAGTTCCAAAGGTGGAAGTACTTGCAGGCTTTGCTCAGCCGGCTGTCTCGAGGGGGGCAGTGATGAGGTCTCAGAAACAGTTTCCAAGGCAGTGAGAAGTGGATCCAAAACAGTGGGAGTCAATATTCTCCGTGGCATGGAGAGGACCCTCTCCAAAAGCTTGAAAGCAGAATGGGCCAGAGATGCAGAAGACCATCCTCCCAGAACCGGAACTGCAAACTACGGGAAAGTACAGTTGTGTACGTTTACTATAAATGCAGATGTTCGAGTGTATTAACTGTTGCAGTCATCACATTTGGGTTATCTGCTTGCAGTAGCCCTCAGTCGGCCTGATTACCTAAATCTTGGGTCCTGCATCGGTTGCTGTCTCATCTCCTTGACGTCAGGTAGTCAGGGGTATAAAGCATGCAGCCAACGCCATTACATCAGTTTTTCTTGCCCCAGATGTCAGGTGCCCAAAAGACGTCAGGGGGCTGGAGGGAGAGTAACCAGGACTGCAACAGTGAATACACTCGAACATCTACATTTATGGTAAGTGTACACAACTGTACTATGTTCTTCATGTTTCACTGTTGCAGTCATCACATTTGGGCAGATTCCCAAAGCTAAGGATGGGAGGAGGAATTTAGATAGCATTAGGACCAGCTATAAGGCCCTGCAAGACTGCAGTGGCAAAGCCAGCTCTGGATTTAGAGAAAATTGGCAAATGGTAATGCTTGGTGAAAGTATGTACAGAACTCCAGGTAGCAGGTTCTAGGATGTCCCTGGCAGGGACACCTCTGAGAAAGGCTGTAGAGGTAGATGCAGCCCTGGTTGAATGGGGTCTAATCCCTTGTGGGATAGGTTTTCCATGGTGCTTATAGCAGAAATGAATGCAATGGCCTATCAATTTAGAAATGGTTTGCTTTGAAATAGCCTTCCCTTTGCCCCTGCAGCAAATGCCACCAGCAGTTGTTCAGATTTCCTTTGAGGTTTACTTCTGTCCAAGTAAAATCTAAGTTGTCTGTGCACATCTAAGGAGTACAGTATCCATTCCCCTTTGTTCTGTGGATTAGAAAAGAAGGTTGGCAAATGAATGGACTGATTAAGAGCCACACTGGATACCACCTTGGGCATGAAGGAGGGATTGGTCCTGAGTGACACCTGTCCACATGAAAGATGATGAAAGGCTCCACTGCCATAAAGGCCTGTAATTCAGATACCCTTCTTGCTGAAGTGATTGCTAAAAGGAAGGCTGTTTTCCAAGAAATGAATTTTAACTCTGCACTTTCAGCTGGCTCAAAAGGAGGAAGAGTGAGTTTTTCCAATACAAAGTTAAGGTCCCAGGCTGGAGTTTGGGCTCTCCTGGGTGGTCTTAAGTTTTTGGCCCCTCTGAGGAACTGCTTGAGCAGTGGATGAGAGAAGAGGGGTGGTTCTGTGTTGTAATGAGCTGAAATGGCTGAGGTGAGAATTTTGATGCAGGAAAAAGAAAGGCCCTTGTGAAGCATCTCAGCTAAGTATGAAAGAATCTGAGGTAAATTGGGCACTGCTGTGCCCACCCCCTGAGTTTGGTTCCAGGCACAGAATCTTTTCCATTTTTCAGCATAAGATTTTCTAGTACTAGGCCTCCTTGCCTCCAAAATGACATCCAACTTGTTTACTGAGGGATGGTGACAGAGAGATTAGGTAATTAGCCAGGCGGCCAGGTTCAGGGTTTGAAGCTAAGGGTGCAGAATCTGGCTCTCCTGCTGTGACAGCAGGGTAGGGATTTGAGGCAGGTGCCATGGAGCCAGCAGTGGCACACTGCACAAGAGGGGGTACCAGTGATGGCATGGCCAGTCTGGTGCAATCAGTATCGTCCTTGGTTTGTCCTGTTTGATCTTTAGTAGTACTTTGGAGAGGAGAGGCAGAGGAGGAAATGCATAAACTGATAGATTTTTCCAACTGAAGGACAGAGCATCCACTTTCCAAGCTTGTTTGTGGGGAGTCCTTGTGCAGAATTTGTCCAATTGGTAGTTCTGAGGGGAGGCAAACAGGTTTATATATGGGCTCCCCCATTTGTTTATTAACATGTTGAAAGTCTTTAGTTCCAGTTTCCACTCATGTGGGTCCATGAGATTAGTTCACTTTAGATGAGATTAGTCCATTAGTTCATCTGCCAGTGTATTTAGTTTTCCTGGCAGGAACTGAGCCTGTAGATGCACCTGGTAGCTCAAGGCTGTGTTCCACAGAGACATGACTAGTCTGCAGAGGGGATAAGAATGGGCACCCTCCTGCTCGTTTATGTACCACATAACAGTGGTGTTGTCCGTCTTTACCATTAACTGTCCTGGAAGAATGTGGTCCTTGAAGGCTGTCAGAGCATTCTGTACAGCTAACATTTCCTTTTGATTGATATGCAGATGCATTTGACTTGGGTTCCATTTGCCCTGAATGCACTTCCCTGCCAGGTGAGCACCCCCATGCATAGTCTGATGCGTCTGATGTTAGGGTTTGGGCGGCAGGGGGTAGAGTGAATGGTTGTCTCTTGTTTTGGTGGCAGGCCTCTGCCCACCAAAGGAACTCAGACTGTAGGCAAGGTATGATAGGAATCATTGCTTCTAGATCCTGAGAATGTTGACACCATAGGCTTTTTAGATACCATTGTAGTTTCCTCATATGCAGTCTTGCATATGGAATTAGTAGAATGCAGGAGGCCATGAACACCAAGGCTTGAAGTATTTGCCTTGCAGATAGCAGGGTTTTTGTGGCCATTAGTTTGAAGTAAGTTGTCAAATGAATTTGTTTCTCTGGCATGAGGAAAGCCATCTGGGAAGTTGTGTTCAAGTTTACTCCCAGGAGTATAATTTGTTGACAGGGAATCAGATGTGATTTCTTTTCGTTTATGGTGTACCCCAGACAAGTTAGCACCTTTTGTACAAATACCACATGATTCAAAAGTATGTCCTGGCTTTTTGCCTGAATTAGACAATCATCCAGGTATGGGTAATATTTGAATATTTCTTTGCCTGCAAAATGCAATGACTGGAGCAAGGCACTTTGTGAATTCTCTTGGTGCAGTAGATAAGCCAAAGGGCAGTGCAGAGAACTGGTAGTGCATGTAGCTTGCTTTGAAGCGTAGGTATCTTCTGCAAGATTCCCCGATTGGGATGTGCAGGTAGGCTTCCTTTAAATCCAGTGTTGCCAACCAGGCATCTTTGCCTAGTATAGGAAGCAACTGGTGAAGAGTTAGCATCTGGAATTTTGGAATCACCAAAAAAGTGTTTAAGATAGAAACGTCCAATATAGGACGCCATGAGTGGTCTTAGTCTTGAGTAGAAACCTTGTCCCTTTTCCCCTTCTGCTACAGTTTGAATAGCCTTTAAGCTTAAGAAAAAGAGTACTTGCTTTTGAGCCCCTGCCAACTGATTTGGGGATAGATCTGGCCAACCGTTTGGGGTTGGTAAAGTGTGGAAGTGAAATCTGTATCCTTGGGAAACTATATTTAAAACCCTTTTGTCCTGGGTAATGAGTTCCCAGTTTTTTGCCTGCAGAGCAATCTTTCCCCCTAAAGGAGCAGTCAGTTGAGAAGTGCTTGTAAGTTTTAAAGTTAAGTCCTTGAGACAGTTTACCATACTACTCTCTGATATGGAAGTGGGAGCCCCCCACTGCTTAGTCCTGTGCATACCCTGGGAATGAAGCCCGGGTGTTCTGCTGGTTATGGGTTTGGACTGAGGAGGCAGGAAAGGACCAATTCTTAGGAGGGCCAATGCCTCCTAAATCTTGGAGGCTGTACTTGTAGGAAATCTTTTAACAGTTTGCATAAATTTAGCCTTATCTTTCATCTTTTTAAGAACTTCTTCTGCTTTGTTGCCATACAGGTGGTCCTGATTTAAGGGAGCATCCAGCAATTTAGCTTTAACATGATCTGGCAAAGATTGCTCCTTAAGCCAAGCATGCCTTCTAAGTACAGACCCAGTGATAGCACCCCTGCAAGATGCCTCTAGTGAATCAAAACCATATTGCAAAGTATGTTTTCCAACCTGTTCAGCAGAATGCATTAAATCCTGTAAATTCTTACTTTCAGCATAGTCAGGAATCAACATCATTTTCTGTTTAAGCAATCCAATAATATGCTGCTGATACTTCAACATATGAAACTGGCAGTTTAAGGCCCTAATGGCCAAGGTTGCAGAAGTGTATGCCTTCTTACCCCATCTATCCAGGGCCCTGGAATCTCTATCAGAGGGGGTGGGGTTTTGGCAGTAGTAGCCTTAATGCCCTTGGGTCCCTGCAAAATGGTCTCAGGATCTGCAGTAAGGTTTTTAAAAAGGAACTTGTGAGAGTCAGAAACACTGTAATATCTATCAGGTTTTCTGGGAACAGGAGGTAAAGAGTCAGGGGCCAAGCCAGATTCCCAAAAGGCATCATCAACAATGTCTAGTACAGGAGGGATAACTAAAGGCCAGTGTTGGGGCAGGAGTAAGAAATCCCTCAGCCTCTTTTTAGAATCAGAGTAATCCTGGCCTTCCCAGCAGAAATGCTCCCTAAGAGTATATAAAGTTTCACCAAAAGAGAAATCCTCTGGAGGGGAAGCAGAGGGAATAGAGTCCTCTGCATCAGAATCCTGATAGGTAGATAAGGGTAAATCCTGGTCATCAGAGGAAACAGAAATTTCAGAATCCTGGTCAGAAGTATCATAAGAAAATTCAGTCCTAGGTCTCTTAGAGGGAGAAGGTTGGCTTCCCCTGATTAAAGTAGTAAGATCTTCATCCATTCTTATTATTTGTTTTTTAGGCATAGAGGCCTGACCATGCGGTCTGGGCGTCGGTTTTCATTTTTTAGGCATGCTTCGAGTTTTAGGCCTTGAAGAAGAAGATGGCGTCGGTTTAATATGCAAGTCAGTAGGCCTGAATGCACCCTCAGAAGCCGGTACCTGCACCGCGGCTCTGGACCCATCCAAGGTAGAGATATCCACAGGTTCCACAGTTGCATCATATCAACCGGCATACCGATGAACCCACTGCCCTGCCAAGTGAGCCCTGAAATGCAAGTCAGTAGGCCTGAATACACCCTCAGAAGCCGCTGCCTGCACAGCAGCTCCGCACCATCCAAGGTAGAGACATCCACAGGTTCCATGGTCAAAGAAGCATCTCGCGGCATACCGGACTCCGAATGGGTCTGAGGCCTGTGAATCTGATGTAGCGGTATCAGGGGCTGCAAAAGCGCCTCGCTGAGTACCAGCGAATTGG
Source organism: Protopterus annectens (assembly GCF_019279795.1). Classification (NCBI taxonomy): domain Eukaryota; kingdom Metazoa; phylum Chordata; order Ceratodontiformes; family Protopteridae; genus Protopterus; species Protopterus annectens. Next base: position 1,418,909,262 of record NC_056744.1, read on the forward strand.
CGACTCGCTTAGGAGAAGCGTCGTCTCCAGCTTTGGACCTAGGTGGCCTGTCTCTGTCTTTATCTTTGCATTTTTTTCGGAATGTCGGTAGTCAGATAGCTTACCGAAGACATATCTGGATAATTGAACTGAGTACCAAAATATTTAGAAGCGAAAATATACAGACGACGAATAGCTCGTTGCTTAAATAAGGCACAAAACCGACAGCGAGGTACGTCGTAAGGGCCTAGGCAAGGAATACAGTACAAATGAAAATCTTTATGAGGTATTTGCTTTCCACAAGAAATACAATTATTGACTTTTACTGACATCGGTTTAGAGCAAGAAAAAGTTTCCCCAATGGGGTACTTAGCTTTAGTTGAAGACTTCAGTTCTGAAACTCGAAAACGAAAATTTTAGGAGTCGGCCGACTGGCACTCGCGTAGTGCTTCTACGTCGGGCACCACACGGCAAGAAAGACTATGTAATGGCGTCGGCTACATGCTTTATACCCCTGACAACCTGATGTCACGGAAGATGAGACAGAAACCGACTCAGGACCCAAGACTTTGATAATCAGGAATCAAAAAACAGCTAAACGCTATTGTGTGAATGCGCTAGCAGAAAGCACAAGTCCAGCAAACAATAATACTACCAGTTTAATAAGAAACAAAAAACAGATCTTCTTTAAAACATATGATTGAGCGCTTTCATCCACTTCAATGTGAACTTCTTTAGAATAACCTTAATTGATTGATTAAACCTATTTATACACTTTTTAGTGCCAAATTTGTCCAATTTTATGTTCTTAAACATTCTTTCATTAAAAAGACATACACCATATAAAGTCAAGTTAAAAATTTTGTCAAAAACCATTATTATTCCTAAAGCAATGGCTTGCCAACAATTCATACTGATATTCCTTAAACATACTGTTTAAAAAACATCATAATATTAACGCTTTGTTCATTCATGTTACATATTGCTTCTAAATATGCTCAAATGAATTAAAGTTTGACCATTTATTTACTGCTATGTATATAAAATAAATATACACAAATGTGCAAAAATGCATGATCTACTATATGCTTAAATACATAAAACATATAAAATATACCAAATAAATACACATATAGTAACTACTGAAACAAAAAATGACTATTGTTGCAAGATAGGCTCAAGTATCTAAAGTGGACACTATTATAATTTAAAAAAAAAAATTAAAAAGATTTTTCGAAAGACAATAAAATATCCTTATTTACATGTATTTCTGTAACATTGGTTTAATTGTAATATAATCATTCAAACCTGGTGTGGTGGAAGCATCTGTCAAAATTTGCCATCTCACTTCCCTTTCTCCTAAGATGGCATTTGGTATCCGACTCCTTAGGAGCCTTGGCTGAAGGCTCGAACAAAGACAAGGAAACAAATTTCTTCGGGAAACGTTTTCTACATTCCCTGTCTTCTCCATGCTTTTTGGAAGGGGGATGAAGCCCCTGAAGAACCTGCAGACGGGGCTGAAGGAGGTAAAAGGCCTTTCAAAACGAGTTTATTTCTCCTATCAGCCGGTGCTCTCTGATGAACCCCCTCACAGATTCAATGGGCCACAATATTCACATCCCTGTGGGTATCAGATAAGGGAATCTTGTGCCACAAGACATCTTAAAATACTAGCAACGGGAGAAGAGAAAGGAAAAGGAGGAAAAAGGGGAAATAATCCCTGCTAAGAATGCTCCAGCAGACACAAAACTACAAAAACTAAGACTATTTTTCTTTTGTATTATACTATAGACAGAAACACAGTGTTAGGAGGAAGGGTAGAGGACAGCGTAAAGGAAACTACACCAAAAGTAAAACAACTTAGGTGAACACTGAAAGAAACTTCTCACAAGGAGGTCGAGTCAGCGGACTGCGATGCTTCTCCCAACAGTGGCAAACAAGATCTGAGGTAACGTGGAGTAGTGAGGCACTGTGGGTAGGGAGGAGCTCGAGCTTTGAAGCCTAAGCTTTTGAAAGAGGACACGGTGGATCCAAAACCCATTGTTCGAGAAGAATGAAAATCACAACATCAAATAGATTTTTCCAGATGAATGGTACATTTTTATCGGCTACTTAAGAACATGTATCCCTATTCTCATCTACTAGTACAAAGTCATGCATTGCATTTAGCAGCCTCCCACCTCAGTCTGTGTAATCTACTTCAGTCAGCCTTCTTTCCCAAACTTCTACTACCATTACACGTTCTCTAACGATTGCACTGTGGCAACACAATTTCTGTACAGTTCTCACCTTTCACAACCCTGTAACTTCTCCTCATTTAACACCCTGTTAATGAGTAATAGCTACTGACATTCCCTCTTTAAATGCATTTACTTACTGTTGGGTAAGACTGTTTTTTCACAGTCAGCTGCTGCAATCTGGTCTGTTCTTTTCCCATACCCAACCCCCAAATCTCACCCACCCCCACTACTCCTACACTTATATTTCTATAACCCCACCCACTTTTTAATTACCCAATCACTTCACCCACCCCATTAACTCTATTATACGAACCTTTTCCCCTATCACATTTCCTTAAAGCGTATTAATCATACATTCACCTAGGACAGGTCTGAAGTAATATTACACCCCCTAAACACTACTATAGCTTCAGCAACAATTATTTTTCTCCAATCTGTATCCTATTCACCCAATAATGTTTCTAAAATTCACCCTACCAATTCTTCTAATAATCTTTACACATATATACTTATACATCTCCCACAACTATTTCTCTACAGCCTCCCCTATTGCTTAATTCCAAAATGTCTAAATACCCCACACAGTAAACTTTGCCTTACTCCTCTTTCACATACTTCTCCCAAAAAAAAAAAAAAAAAACTAAGCATACCGCTGTCTTATCTAATCTCAGTACTACTTCAACGTGGAAACATCCATCCCAACCCAGGCCCTAATTTTCACCAAGACAACAGAACACTTCCAAGAAACTTAAAAATTATAGTCCTTAACATTAGAAGCTTATGGTATAAAATATTCCCCTTTCACGCTTGGATAGATCAGCACAAACCAGACATCCTACCCCTAACCTAAACCTGGCTAAAACCTGCCATAACAGATTCTGAAGTGTTACCACCTAACTATGGCATAACTAGACTAGACAGACACCACAAGAAAGGAGGAGGAGTAGCAGCCCTACTCTATCCGAAAACCATTAATATAACTGTTTAAAGACAACACCCTCACTTTCCTAGCACTGAAATGCTCACATCCTTCATGAACCTCAATACCAAACGAATATGCATCATTGTTCTCTCTATATTCTTTCAGGACAAAATACCTCCGTATTAGAAAAAGTACAGTTTTGTACCTACCATAAATGTAGATGTTCGAGTGCTAATACAGCTGCAGTCCTTACATATGGGTTCTCCTGCCGTCAGGCGGGTCCTCGGTCGGCCGAATTCCAAAGTCTAGGTCCGGCGCCGGTTGTTGTCGCTTTCTTCCCTGACGTCAGTGCGACAGGGGTATATAAGACACGGCCGACGCCATTTTCTTCAGTCTTTCTTGCCCCAGATGTCAGGTGTCCCCAGAAGGAAGGCAATACATAATTTATATATCTATGTATAGGCATGCAATGCAATATAATCAAAATTCAGTAGTTGCAAGCAAATACACCATAGTAGGATAACCCAAACAGGTTGTTTGTGGAGGAGTTAGCCACTAGGCCTGTACCAAGAGGGGAAGGAGGGAGGGAAACCTGGACTGCAGCTGTATTAGCACTCGAACATCTACATTTATGGTAGGTACAAAACTGTACTATGTTCATCGTGCATACAGCTGTAGTCCTTACATATGGGTAGAATCCCAAAGCTACGCACAGGGTGGTAGGCACTAGGTGGAATTAGGAGGAGCCAGAATGCCCTGCAACACAGCAGTGGCAAAGCTTGCTCTTGTTTTGGAGTATAAAGGTAGGTGGTAGTGTTTAGTGAAGGTATGCACCGAACTCCAAGTGGCTGCCTCCAAAATATCTTTGGTAGGCACTCCTCTGAGGAAGGCTGTAGAGGTAGCTGTGGCCCTTGTGGAGTGGGATCGGATGCCCGTAGGTACAGATTTACCATGAAAGGAGTAACAAAAACGTATGCAGTGGCCTATCCATTTTGAAATTATCTGTTTGGAAATTGGCTTCCCTTGAGCTCCTACAGCATAGGACACAGAGTTGTTCTGATTTCCTGAACGGCTTTGTTCTGTCCAAATAGTAGCGCAGCTGTCTGTGGATGTCTAAGGAGTGTAGCAGCCTTTCCCCTTTGTTTTGAGGATTGGGGTAAAAGGTAGGTAAGTGTATGGCCTGATTTAAAGCTACCCTGGATACTACTTTAGGCATAAATGACGGGTTGGTTCGTAGGGAAACCCTGTCCTGATGGAAGATGAGAAAGGGCTGCACAGCTATGAGGGCTTGTAATTCCGAGACCCTACGAGCTGAGGTAATAGCCAGAAGGAAAGCTGTTTTCCAGGACAAATATTGTAAATCTGCTGAGGCAGCTGGTTCAAAGGGAGGCAATGTCAATTTTTCCAGTATGTAATTAAGATCCCAGGCTGGGATAGGTTGTTTCCTTGGAGGTCTTATATTCTTAGCCCCTCTGAGGAACTGTCTTAAGAGTGGGTGAGAGAATAAGGGTGGATCAGTGTTGTATTCTGCAGAAATGGCTGAGGCATGAATTTTAATGGAGGAGAATGACAGTCCACTGTTCAGCAGCTCAGTTAAATACTGTAATATCTGAGGCAAATTCAGTTTTCTAGGATCCTGGTCCTTTTTCTCATTCCAAGCGCAAAACCGTTTCCATTTTGTGGAGTAAGCTTTTCTAGTAGATGGCCTTCTGGCTTCCAAAATGACATCCTGTACCTCCTTGGAGAGTAGGGTCTGTTGTGGTATTAAGGAATTTTCCATGCAGCCAGATTGAGTGTTTTCAGCTGACTGTGAAGAGTTTTGTAGCTGTGCTGAGTCAGAAGGAGAGGCATTAGAGGTAGGGTCCAGGGAGGAGAATGTGTTAGGCTCCTCAGGAGTGGATACCAGTGTTGTCTTGGCCAGTCTGGAGCAATCAGTATCATCTTTGGTCTGTCTGGTCTTGTTTTCAAAAGCACCTTGGTCAGTAGAGGAAGAGGTGGAAAGGCGTAAACTGTCCGTGCTGCCAACTGAAAGAAAGGGCGTCCACTCTCCAGGCCTTTGGATGAAATGTCCTTGAGCAGAACTTTGTCAATTGGTGATTTTTGTGGGAGGCAAAGAGATCTATGTCTGGCCTTCCCCAGGCTTGGATTATCTTTGTAAACACTTGAGGATGCAACTTCCATTCGTGAGGGTCTGTCATATTTCTGCTTAGATTGTCTGCCAGCGTGTTTTCCATACCTGGCAAGTACTGTGCTTGAAGCTCAATTTGCCATTCCAGAGCCCTGTTCCAAAGTGACATGGCCAGCCTGCACAGGGGGTATGAATGAGTTCTGTTTATTTATGTACCACATTACTGTGGTGTTTTAACTGCCCTGGATGCAGGAGGTACTTGAAAGCTGTAATTGCATTTATCACTGCTAGTATTTCCTTTTGATTGATGTGAAGGTGCTTTTCCTTTTGGGACCATTTGCCCTGAATGCACCTGTCTGTCATGTGTGCCCCCCAGGCATAGTCTGAGGCGTCTGTTGTGATGACTTGATTTGCTTGAGGCTTGCTGAATGGTAGACCTGCGTTTGTTTGGCATGCTTGAGCCCACCATAGAAATTCCTTTTGTAAACATGGAATTAGTGGTATTATTGTTTCCAAACTGTGGCTGTGTTGAGACCATAGGTTTTTTAGGTACCACTGAAGTTTCCTCATATGCAACTTTGCACATGGGATTAGAAGAATGCAAGATGCCATGAATCCCAGCGCCTGCAGGATTTTCCTTGCAGTTAGCCTGGTATAATTTGCTAGTGTCTTGAAGTACTGAGTTAGTTGCCCCTGTTTTTCTGGAGTAAGATAGGCCATCTGGGTGTTTGTATCCAAGTTGGCACCCAGGAAAATTATTTTCTGAGATGGTGTTAGCCTGGATTTCTCTTTGTTGACTATGTATCCCAGAGAATTTAATAACTGTATTACATAAGCCAGATGTTCCAGAAGTATATGCTTGCTGTCCACTTGGATCAGGCAGTCATCCAAATAAGGGTATATTTGTATCCCATGAAGTCTGCAGTAGGCAATTACTGATGCCAGGCATTTCGTGAATACTCTGGGCGCAGTAGATATGCCAAAGGGCAATGCAGAGAATTGATAGTGGATTGAACCTGCAAGAAATCTGAGGTATCTTCTGCAGCTTTGTCTGATTGGGACATGCAGGTATGCCTCCTTGAGGTCCAATGTTACCAGCCAAGACCACTTGCCCAGCATGGGAAGAAGCTGCTGTAAGGTGAGCATCTTGAATTTTGGTACTAGTAGAAATGTGTTTAGGATGGATAAGTCCAAAATGGGTCTCCAATCGGTTCCCTTCCTTGGTACCAGGAATAGTCTGGAATAAAAACCTTGACCTTGCTCGTGAGTAGGTATCTTTTGAATAGCTTTCATGTCCATGAGCTTTGAAATGTTGTATTTGAGCCTCTGCCCTTTGATTGTGTGGCAGGTTCGGCATGCCTCTCATTTCTGGAAGAGTGTGAAAATAAAATCTGTAGCCTCTGTTTATAATGTCCAGGATCCATTTGTCTTTTGTGACAATATGCCAATTTCTTGAAAATAATGCCAGCTTTCCTCCCAAGGGTGCTGCCACTTGAGCCTTGTTTGGCATGCAAAGGGGAAAGTCATTGTTTTTTTTTTCTGTATTGCAGTGCATTGTCTTCGCCACCTCTTGATGCTGGAGGTTGCCATTGTCTGCCTCTATATGATCCTTGAGATTGTCCTCTGCCCCTTCCGCGTCTGTATCTACCTCTTTGGGGCTTGTCCGTGGCTGGAAAGGACCAGTTTTTTGTAGGCCAATTTCTACTAAAACGTGGTGGTTGTACCTGTAGAAAAGCCTTAACAGTTTGCATAGATTTAGCTTTTTCTTCCATTTTCCTTAGTATTTCCTCAGCATTAGTACCAAATAACACATCCTTTTGTAAAGGAGCATCCGGTAATTTAGCCTTGGCATGATCAGGCAGGGTTTGTTCCCTAAGCCAGGCATGTCTACGTATGACTGATCCTGTAACTGCAGCTCTACTTGAGGCCTCTAGAGCATCATAACCACATTGCAAGGTGTGCTTACCCACTTGTTCTGCACTATGCATCATATCCTGCAACTCCTTCAGATCTGGTTGTTCAGGTTGTGATATTTTATTCTTTAATTGTGATAACAGAAACTGCTGATATTTAAGCATATGGAACTGACAATTTAAGGCCCTCATGGCTAGAGTGGCCGAGGTATATACCTTTTTTCCCCACCTTTCTAAGGATCTAGACTCTCTTTCGGAGGGTAATGGATTCTTAGCAGTAGAGGCCTTCGTTCCCTTGGGACCCTGTGGAATGGTTTCTGGGTCAGCATTATGGCTTTTGAAAAGAAATTGGTGTGAGTTAGGAACTCTGTAGTACCTATCAGGCTTGACTGGGGCTGGAGGCAGGGAATCCGGATTAAGGCAAGCCTCCGAATAAACATCATCAAGTATGTCCAAAACAGGAGGTATCGCCAGAGGCCTGTGCTGAGGTAGTAAAAGAAATTTCCTAAGCCTTTTCTTTGAATCTGAAAAATCCTGGCCTTCCCAATGGAAGTGTTCCCTCAAGGAATGCAAGGTTTCCCCGAATGATAAATCCTCTGGGGGGGATACAGAAGGAATGGACTGTTCTGCATCAGAATCTTCAAAAGGGGAGTACGAATGCTCCTCTTCATCAGAATGTTCTGAAATAATGGAGCCCTGGTCAGAAGAGGGAGATTCTTCCTCCACTCTGGGTCTCTTGTCCGGTGGGGGTTGTGAACCCCTGATAAGAGTAATTAACTCCTCAGCCATTTTGAGCATCTGCTTTTTAGGCAAGGGGCCTGTAGATGGGCCCTGTGTAACAGGCCTCTGGGAGTGCATGGCTGATTTAGCCTTAGTAAAGGCCTTGATGGAAAAGGAAGAAGAAGGTCTGAAGACACCATGGGTGGAAGTAGATCTGTCCACATTAAGAGGTTCAACACTCACAGTGGCTTCGGTAGCTGTAGTCAGGGTGTGGGCCGAGGATCCTGCGGTCTCGGGTACAGAGGACACCGCCAGAGAAGCGTCGTCTGTAGTGAGGGGCTGTGTAGGCGCCTCACTGAGAACCGGACCACGTGGAACCGGTCTTGGCGTGGTGTCGGTTGTGACCGCTGGCCTCGTGTGTCGGTCTTTGTCTTTGCGTTTTTTGGACAAAACGGTAGTCGGAGTCTCCGACGACATTTTATAGTGAAAAGCTTTACCAAAAAAGTGCTGGGCGAACTCCGCCCGACGCTTAATAGTGCGTTTATTAAAGATAGCAGAAAAGCGACAGCCCGAGACGTCGTGGTCTGGGCCTAAACAAGGTATACAGAGGGAATGGAAATCCTTATGCGGTATTTGCTTACCACAAGAAATACAATTGTTAACTTTGTCTGACATCAGTCTGAGGCAAGAAAAGTTTCCCCAACGGGGTACTTAGCTTTAAAGTAGACTTCGGTTTCCAATTTTTCGTAATTTCAGGAGCTGGCCGACCGACACTTGCGAACTGCTTCTGCTTCGGGCACCGCGCGGCAAAAAAGACTGAAGAAAATGGCGTCGGCCGTGTCTTATATGCCCCTGTCGCACTGATGTCAGGGAAGAAAGCGACAACAACCGACACCGGACCTAGACTTTGGAATTCGGCCGACCGAGGACCCGCCTGACGGCAGGAGAACCCATATGTAAGGACTGCAGCTGTATGCACGATGACCATCATATTATCTTGGACTTAAACATCAAGCAGGAGACCATTATTCTAGGAGATGGTAACATAGATTAGCAAACTATATCATCAGAATTACCATCAAATAGTTATCAACCTCTATGGTTATTTTCAACTTGTTAACTCCCCTACTAGGTATAAAAAGGACTACTCAAAACAATCTACCTTAGACTGGATTCTGGTGTCACATCCTAATAATTTAACTCTCATGGCACCCTACCAAATTACCTAATTGACCACTTACCCACATTTACCATTAAAATCAATATACACCCACCAAAAACGTACACTCTAAAAGTTGTCCGTAACCTGTCCAATTTCACCAAAGATAAATTCGATGCACTACTACACAAAATAAATTGGTCGCCACCAAAATATCCCCCACTAAATGAAGCTGTCCACTATTTCAACACCAGCTTTCTAAAAATACTGGACACTTTATCTCCAATCTGCACTAAAAGAATTAAAACCAATTTTGCCTCCTGGCTAAATAAGGTTTCCCAAAAATCTAATGAAAAATGGGACAAGTCTGGGGTCTCTGGAAGCAAAGCAAAAATTAAGTAGATCTAACACACTTCAAACAATTGCAAAACCAAGTAAAGAGACAGATTGTCAAAGATAAACAAACATACTATATCCACCTTCAACAAGATCATAAAGCTAACCCCCCCAAAAAATTGGTGCATCTGTTATCAACCTTACTTAACCCTGGCACAAAAAAAGACCTCTGCTCTTCACTTAATGCTTCTCCATCTCATATTGCCAAAAACTTTAACAAGTATTTCATACAATCCATAGCCAATCTGATCTCCAATACCCTCTAACTCCACCCCTCCTCCTCCTCTTCTCCCTATAAACCCCCACTAACAGTTGCCCTTCTGCTAGTACTCACCATCCCCAACTGAGCAGCCAGGAATTTCTTCCAAAACTCAACAACATTCTCCTTACAAGCCTCATAAAAACTTCTGTTCTAACATAAACCCTGCTCTACCTCCACTGACAACCTCTCTTCCCACTACTTTAAATTAGCGGCCAACTCCATTGCTTACACAATCATCTTCAACCGTCTATTTCTGAAACTTTAGTACCAGATACATGGAAAATGTCCTATAGCATCCCTATTCACAAAGGTGGTAAATCAACAAAACTGACCAACTTCCAACCCACAACCATCCTATCTCCCATCTCCAAAATATTAAAAATGTGTACACACCAACAACTAATGAAACACTTACTAAAAAACAACCTTCGTACACACCCCCAACATGGCTTCCACCCAATTCACAGCACACTGACAGCTCTCATACCTTTTACCAAATTTATAAACAGAGCTAGGGACACAGGTCACTTGGTATCTGCCATATTTCTCGATCTTTCGAAGGCATTTGACACTGTATTACATTCCATACTCTTGCACAAGCTCTCAAATCTCAGCCTTACCCCTTCCACCTTACAATGGTTCCACAGCTACTTGTATGAGTGAAAACAAGCAGTAAAGTGGCTAAAATAAATCTTGCCCTTTATACACAATCCCACTGGAGTCCTACAAGGCTCCATCCTTGGACCCCTGCTCTTCAACATCAAAATCGGTCTACTTTATTTTATTTTGATCTTCAAAATCTGTCTACCGACACAAAACAATTTAAAGTACTCTCTGCTGATAATACCATTCACAAAATAGTCAATCACACTAAACTGTTAGGTGTAACCATATATACTCAGTTAAAGTTTGCCCTCCAAATCCAGCAAAAAAAAAAAAAACACAAGAAACTTACCATCCTTTACAGAAGCACTCACTCACTAACTGCATTAACCATGGTTACTCTAGCAACAACCTTCTTATTACCCTCCCTTCTACACAGTGCCTCTATCTTCTCTAACCTACAGACTTCCATTAGATCCAAAATGGAACAATGGCGCAACAAAGTAGCAAAGTCTGCCATAAATTCCAAAACCTGCACACATCATTGTACACCACTGCAAATGTTACACTGGTTAGAATTACCCAACCACATCCTCTATATCCAACTCACAACATAAATAAGCCCCTAGCCTACCCTGCTCTGAACATAATCACACCTTACAATCCCAACAGAACCCTCAGGTCTGAAAATAAGTTTCTCACCATCTCCAAAGCCTCTGGAATACCTGGACAGAGCCTACATTCTCACACTGTTGCCAAATTGTGGAACTCAATCCCTCTATCGATCAGAAGTATTCCTGACCTAGTAGCTTTCAAGAAATCCTTAAAGCAGAATCTAAACAATTCATGTCTTTACTCTTGCTCTTCTCCTGGCTAACCTCTTATAAACTTTCCTATCCACCTTTCTATATGTGCTACTTTACAGATTTTCTCTTATACTCTTCCCTCTACTCAACTAACACTACACTAAACTCATCTAATAGCCTGCTAACATTCCACTCAATTGTTTCACCCTCTATTTCTTATAACTATGCCTACACCATACCTCTATAACATAATTAACATAAATATCACAAAAAATGTGCATCAGTTATAAACTACTGACTACATCATAGGGATCCCTCAACAGACTCTACCAATATCCTTAGGCCAGGTTGTACAATATGTATTATATGTATATATATATATATATATATATATATATATATATATATACATATATATATATATATATATATATATATATATACATACATATATATATAGATATATATATACATATATATATATATATATATATATATATATATACATATACACACACATATATATATATATATATATATATATATATACACACACATATATATATATATATATATATATATATATATATATACACACACACATACATATATACATATATATATATATATATATATATATATATATATATATATATATATATACACACACACATACATATATACTTTTTTTTTTTAATATACCAATGTTAAATACAGAGTTGGTTCTCTCTTTTTATGTATTTGTAAAAACATGTTATATATTGTTATTTTTACTGTTGGAGCTTTTTCTTCCTGGGCATCCACTGAAAACGTGTTATTTCTGACCCAGGACGACGATCCCAGTAAAAAAATGTCAAATAAATAAACTGAAATAGTATAGGCAACGGCATCAATTGCAATTTTGAGATATTCAGCTAGTAGTTTATCAGGGGCTACAGCTTTTTGTTATAGTTTTTGGAGACACTCTTGGATAGTAGCAATGGCAAAGTACAGTTGTGTACACTTACCATAAATGTAGATGTTCGAGTGTATTCACTGTTGCAGTCATTACATTTGAGTAATCCTGCTGGCAGGTTGCCCTCAGCCGGCCTGAATTCCAAAGTCTTGGCTCCTGCGTTGGTTGCTGTTGCCCCTTCCCTGAAGTCAGGTTGTCAGGGGTATAAAAGAAGCAGCCGACGCCATTTTCTTTAATTTTTCTTGCCCCAGATGTCAGTTGCCCCCAGAAAGGGTAGACAAAGTTTATATATATATTCAGAAATACACCAATATAAATTTTACCTTCATCTATAAGCAAATACACCACATAGGTAGTATAAATCAGAGAAGGAAAGATAAGATCCAAAAGAAAAAAGGGGGAAGGCGGGTGGGTAACCTGGACTGCAACAGTGAATACACTCAAACATCTACATTTATGGTAAGTGTGCACAACTGTACTATGTTCTTCGTGTTTCACAGTTGCAGCCATTACATTTGAGTAGAGTCCCAAAGCTATGGTTGGGAGGCTGGAACTAGACAGCAGTAGGAGCGGCTAAGAGGCCCTGCAGAACTGCAGTGGCAAAGCCTGCCCTGGATTTAGAGTAGAGTGGCAGATGATAATTCTTTGTAAAGGTGTGCACTGAACTCCAGATAGCCGCCTCTAAAAGGTCTCTGGTTGGTACTCCCCTGAGAAAGGCTGCTGAGGTGGCTGCAGCTCTGGTGGAATGAGGCCTAATGCCTTTAGGCACTGGCTTGCCATGGTGTAAGTAGCAGAAATAAATGCAGTAGCCTAATCACTTAGAAATAGTGATCCTGCAGCATATGCCACTAGTAATTGCTCTGTCTTCCTGAAAGCTTTTGTTCTGTCCAAGTAGAATCTAAGTTGTCTGTGTACGTTCAAAGAATGCAGAATTCTCTCCCCCATGTTCTGTGGATTTGGGTAAAAGGTTGGCAGATGGATGGCTTGGTTAAGAGACACACTGGACACTACTTTAGGCATAATTGTTGGGTTTGTCCTCAGGGAGACCTTGTCTGGATGAAAAATGATGAAAGGTTCCACAGCCATGAGTGCCTGTAGCTCTGAAACTCGTCTTGCAGAAGTAACTGCTAAGAGCAGAGCTGTTTTCCAAGATAGAAACTTCATATCAGCAGTAGCAGCTGGCTCAAAGGAGGCAGGGTGAGCTTTTCCAAGACATAGTTGAGGTCCCATGCAGGTACTGGTAGTCTCCTTGGGGGCCTTAAATTTTTGGATCCTCTGAGGTACTGCCTTAATAAAGGGTGAGAAAAAAGTGGTGGCTCTGTATTGTAATGAGCCGAAATGGCAGAGGCATGAATTTTAATTGATGAAAAAGATAGGCCTTTGTCCAGCATCTCAGTTAAGTATTGCAAAATCTGAGGAATATTTGGTACCGCTGTATCAGTTCGTTATGCCTGGTTCCAGGCACAGAATCTCTTCCATTTTTCAGCATAAGACTTTCTAGTACTAGGCCTTCTGGCTTCCAGAATGACATCCATCACAGCTTTACTGAGAGGTGTTTTTTGTATGGATTACATTATCCGCCATGCTGCTCAGTTTAATGTCCTAAGTTGGCTGTGCATGATCTGATTGTTTTGCTGGGACAGTAGTCGAGGTATTTGAGGTAAGGTCCTTGCTGGGTATAGAGATATGTTTCTTAGTATTGGATACCAGTACTGGTGTGGCCAGTCTGGGGCAATCAGTATCATCTTTGGCTTCTCCTGTCTAACCTTTAGGAGCACCTTGGGGAGGAGAGGCAGTGGAGGAAAGGTATATACTGATAGGTTTTTCCAGCTGAAAGATAGGGCGTCCACTTTCCATGCTTGTCTGTGATAAGTATCTTTTTAGTTGGTAATTGAGAGGGGAGGCAAATAGATCTATGTCCGGGCATCTCCATTTCCTTGTTATCATGCTGAAGACTTATGGATCCAGCTTCTACTCATGGGGATCCGTGACGTTTCTGCTTAGTTCGTCTGCCAGAGTATTTTTCCTTTCCTGGCAGGAATTGCGCCTGCAGATGTACTTGGTAAGTCAAAGTTGTGTCCCACAAGGTCATGGCTAGTCTGCAAAGAGGGTAATAATGTGTGCCCCCCTGCTTGTTTATATACCACATGATCGTGGTGTTTGTTGTCTGTCTTTATCAGTAGTTGTCCCGGATGAAGTAGGTCCTTGAAGGCTGTCAGGGCATTTTGAACAGCTAACATCTCTTTTTGACTGATATGTAGATGCATTTGATTTGAGGACCATGTGCCCTGAATGCCTCTTCCTGCCATGTGGGCTCCCCAGGCATAGTCTGATGCATACATTGTTACTGTCTGTCTGGCTGGAGGTAATGTGAATGGCTGTCCCTTGTTCTGGTGACAAGCCTTTGCCCACCAACGAAACTCCTGTTGCAAGCAGGGAAGGAGAGTAATGACTGTTTCCAGGCTGTGGCAATGTTGAGTCCAAATAAGAAGTTATGTACTCACCATAACGTTCCATCTGAGTAGGTGGCTTCATTTGTCTGCAACCTGTGGGTCTTGGATCCAATATCGGATCCGAGCCGGCAACTATTTATACAGCTATGGATCCGAGCTCCTAGCTCCTCCCCTCACCCATAATCCCCTGCCAACCCCAAATGACCTCAGATCAAGTTTGCCCTCCTACGTATACCTGGGAAAGGTATCCCAACAGGAAAAGGCAGGATAATACAGCAAAAACTAACTCTTCTGAAGGCCAGGGGGAAGGGGGGGGGGTGATGGTTGCAGACAAATGAAGCCACCTACTCAGATGGAACATTATGGTGAGTACATAACTTCTTAATCTGGAGTAGGGACTTCATTTGTCAGCAACCTGTGGGACAGAGTCCCCAGCTACCTGAATCTTGGGCGGCCATCATGGAAGGATGTTCCGGAGCACTGCGGAGCCAAAGGATGCTCTCCCTCTGGAAATGACGTCCAGTTTGTAGTGGTTGATAAAGGTATGAGAAGAGGCCCAAGTGGCTGCCGAGCAAATATCATCCAAGGGAAGTCTAGATCTAAAGGCAGCAGAAGTAGATATGGAGCAAGTGGAATGTGCCGGACTCCATGAGTTGCGGGCCTCCCAGAAGCTTCATAAGCTAGAAGAATACATTGGGAAATCCAGCGCGATAAGGTGACCTTCGAAACGGCTTTACCCAAACTGAATTTGGCAAAGGAAATGAACAGGTGATCGGATTGTCTGTGACCAGCAGTCCTATGAATATAGAAACGCAGTTGCCTGTACACATCTAAAGAATGCAGCTTGTACTCTCCTTTATTTTGATAATTAGGGAAGAAAACAGGTAGGTTAATGGACTGATTGATATTGGTTTCTGAGGCCACCTTGGGTAGGAAGGAGGGATTGGTCCTGAGGTACACTCTATCCTGATGAAAAACCAGGTAAGGGGGTTTTACGGAAAGAGCTTGAAGTTTGAAGTTCTGAAACTCTTTTCGCTGAAGTGATGGCTACCAGGAATGCTGTTTTCCAAGACAGGTATTTAAGATCGGCCGAGGCAGCTGGTTCAAGGGAGAAGCAGTCAGGGCTTGAAGAACTAGTGATAGATCCCAAGGGGGTATGGCTTCTTTGATAGGGGGCCTGAGCAGAAAAGTACCCTTGAGGAAGGTTTTACATAGTTTAGCTGACATCAAAGGACCTGTCTCATGTCCTACATGGTAATGGGAGATGGCTGCCAATTGTACCTTGACTGTTGAACAGCTAGCCCCTTGCTGAAAAAGTCCAGTGAGGAAGTCCAACACGGATGTTAACGGAGCAGTGAAGGGGTCCAAATTATGATGTTCCGCCCAGATGGAGAAGCGCCTCCGTTTACTGCGGTAAACTTTCCTGGTGGAAGGTTTATGCGTTGCCACCAAGATGGCTTTGACTGGTGAAGAGATGCCGGGAGTCCTGATTAAGAGTGGAACTGGAGCAGCCAAGCTGTCAGCTTCAGGTTGTCCAGATTTGGGGTCGGTAAGCCTGATGGATGGGATATTAGATCTGGGCTGGGATCCAGAATCTAGGGAGGATTCACCAAGTGAGACCACAGGTAAGGAAACCAAGTTTGTCGCGGTCAGAATGGGGGCAATGAGGATTATTCTGATCCCCAACCGAGAGGCTTTCTGTAAGAGCTTTAGCATCAGGGGTAGAGGAGGATAGGCATAAAGTAGACCGGGCGGCCAAGCATGCACTAGAGCGTCTCTCGGGGCCTCCCCTGGTGGGGGAATCAGAGCGAAGAAGCTGTCGCATTTCGTATTTGAGGGCGAGGCAAAGAGATCGCAGCAGGGTTGCCCCCATTTTGCAAATATCCACTTCGCTACTCATGAGTTGAGAGACCACTCGTAAGGCAAAAGAATAGTGCGGCTGAGTTTGTCCGCCAGAATGTTGGCCCGTCCCGGAATGTGCGTTGTGATCAGAAAGCGGTTGGTGGAGATCGCCCATTCCCACACCCTCATGGCCTCTCGGCAGAGAGGATAAGACCTGGTCCCCCCCTGTTTGTTGATGTACCAGACAACTGACGTTGTCCATCTGTATCGCAATAGTTCCTATGGGAAGAAGGTTCTGAAGTGCTTGCAATGCTAACAGCACTGCCCTCATCTCCAAAACATTGATATGCAAGGAGGTCTCTGTCGTTCCACATGCCTTGGACTGTTCTGCCTGAGCAATGCCACCCCCCACCTGAGGCGAGAAGCGTCCGTGGTCACCGTGACGAGAGGAGGTGGAGCGCAGAAGGGTCGGCCTGTATGGAGGTCTGGGGACTGAAGCCACCATAACAGGGCCCTCCTGCACGCCTTGCTGATAGAGATAGGGTGATTGAGAGGAAGAAGCTGAAAGGACCATTGTACTTGGAGGGTCCACTGTAGTACCCTCATATTTAGACGAGCACGTGGAAGAAGCGTAATTGCCACTGCCATGGAGCCCATTGCCCTCAGGACCAATTCCGCCGGTGGAGCTTCTGATTGGAGGATGGCCCACACATGAAGTCTCAGATTCTGTAGTCGTTCGGAAGTGAGGTAGGCTCGCAGACTTCTCGTATCCAATCTGGCCCCTATGAACTCTATCACTTGTGTCGGAGCAAGGGAGGATTTGTCCGTATTGATCGTGATGCCTAACTGGGGGGCTAGGCGGAGAAAAAAGTCTCTGGGTGAGCAGAGTAGATGCCTTGTTGGGGCGGTCAGGAGCCAGTCATCCAGGTACGGGAAGATCTGCATTCCCCGGAGTCTCAGGTGAGCCGCTATCACTGCTAAAACTTTGGTGAACACCCTTGGGGCTGTGGTGAGGCCAAAGGGAAGGACCCTGAACTGATAGTGGCTGGCTCCCAGCCGGAAGCGGAGAAACCTCCTAGATCGTCTGTCCATTAATATGTGGTAGTACGCATCCTTGAGGTCTATTGAGCACATCCAGTCGTTCTCCCACAAGAGGGGTAGAATGGATTGAAGAGTGACCATTCGGAATTTCTCCTTGGTTACAGACAGGTTCAAGAGGGCAAGGTCTAGAATTGGTCTCAAGTCCCCCGTCTTTTTTGGCACCAGAAAGAACCTGGAGTAAAACCCTAACCCGAGCTGGTCTGGGGGCTTGATGTTGATGTTTGAGGTTGGATGGCTCTTTTTTCTAGCAGCTGCTGGATTTCTGTGGCTGCAGCCTCCCTCTGACCGGGTGGTACATCGGGGAGGTTCCTGGGTCTGGGGACATGTTGCATTGGGATTTTGTAACCTCTGGATATAATCCGAAGCACCCAGCGGTCTGACGTGATGGACTCCCATGCCGCCAGATGCCTCGAGAAGCGCCCCCCAACTGCCTCCAGAGTGGAGCAGTCGGGCAACCCTTCAGGGCTGTTGCGTGGGCCGATCAGAGAAGGATTCTCTGGACCCAAAATTTCTCGGGGCCCCTCTGCCTCTAGGGCGGCGTCCTCCCTGTCCTCTGCCACGGAAGGACTGGTTGTCCAGAGCAGGTTGGGAATGTTGCAATTTCCGGAACCACATCTTCTTCTGTCCCTTTTGGTTCTTGGAGAAGGACCTCTGGGGAGCAGAGAAGCGGACTCCGACGGCAGACAACGTCTTCCCGTCCTTCTCGCTCTGGACAAGTGTCTCGCGAACGGTCTTGCCAAACAAGGCAGAACCATCAAAGGGGACGCCTTAAAGGGCTCCGTGAAGTCACAATGCCGAAGCCAGGCCTAGCGTCTCATAACTAGGCCCGCTCCACTAGCTCTAGCGGTTCCTCAGTGGCGTGAGACAACAGCCGCATAGAAGTATTGGAAATAGATCTTAGAGTGGCCATACGAGTGGAGTACAACTGCTTGTCCTCCACCGACATGAACTCCAAGAGGGGGAGCAGCGTATTCTTTAATAAGATCCCGCTGCATCCTGATGACATGTGCCATGTAGTTCAGGGACCTTACTGAGTAGGTCGCTGAACTAAATACCCGCTTCCCAAGGCGATCCATCGAGCGGGACTCCTTGCTCGGTGGATGGACCGAGGGGCTCTACTGAGCTAGTTCCCTCTTAGTGGCTGCCGCCATCAACATGGCATCTACGGGGGGACCCTTGTTCCAGTGGGACCGGTCTGCGGGGGGGGGGCTCAAAATCCTATCCGGGCATTTAGAGTCTGGCTCCACAGTGTCCGGCTCCTTCCACGCCTTGGTGGGTAACAAGGTCCACCAGGGGGTTGGCCAGAGGGGACACCCAAGAGGTAGACGGGCCTGCTTCAAATGCCTCCAGAAACACGGACTCGTCGGAGGAAGCCTTGGGGGCAGACCCCCCCCCCGATCCTGAGCATTTCCATGATGTCTCCAAAGGAGACATCCTCAGGGGGTGATCTTGGGGAGCCTTCCCCTTCATCCAAGTCCGTGTCCTCTGTTAAGGACTTGGGGGATTCCACGTGCCTCCTCTTACACTTATGCTTGCGAGGCACTTCCTCAGGGGGGCTGTCCGAGGAGGTCTCACCAGCAATGTCTTGTTCCAAAGGAACAACCTGGGACATCGAAGCAGGCTGTCCCTGTGGCCGGGTGATGGAAGCCTGACCCAGCAGAGAAGGAGTGCAGGGTGGAGCCGAGACAAGGTCCGGAGGTCTGGATGCTCTTGACAGAGCCCTCTCCACTACATCAAAGGCCGAGGGGGGAGCCACTCTCCCTGGGGTCCGAGAGCCGACTCCCACTCGGATCCAATGAAGGGATTGGAACCGGTGCCGAGACCGTCGGATCAGAGGGACCAGTGTGCTCAGACCAGGACGGAGCCGAAGGTACACTGAATCCCTCAGATCCGAAGATCGGGCCACGGCTCCGAGAGATCGGATCTGACGATGGAACAGACAGACTCGAGGGCAGGGTCGGATCCAAAGTACCCAGTACTGTCGGTGCCGACCCACCCCCGGCTCCAACGCTGCCCGGCTCCAAGCGCTCCGAACCCTAGAAACGGGTCGGAGAAGGAGCTATCGGAGCAAAAAAGGATGTCGATCTCCCCCCAAAAGGGGGGGGGGGAGGCAGGAGCACTCCCATCTGCAGCTGGGCCTGGACGAACCTTCTCATCATCCAGTCCAAGTCTGCATCAGACAGGCTATAGGTGGATCTCGACGAGGCCACCGAGGCAGGCCTGGAATGCCGCCTTGATGACCTCGACGGAGATCGGGTTTCCTCCTCCTCGGGTCCCGGGGAGAAGCAAGGTGAATGGAGCTGAGGAGGAGGAGACCTGGAAGCCGTGGAGGGAGAAGCCCGCTTGGCTGGGGGGGGCCGAAGCGGAGGCCTCGGCCTGCCGCTTGTGGTGCTTCTCCCTTCGTTTCTCCCTCCTGGCCTCCCTGTCCTCCAGCGCCTTAGTGGGAGTTTGAATCCTGGCCGGGGGAAGGGGGGCAGGAGTGGCCAGCACCACAGGCTGAGGAGGTGCCACGGGAGTAGCGGAGGCTGAAGCCAAATCTGGGGACAAAAGTCCCGCCAGGACCAGCTTTGACCTCCGCTCCTTCAGTGCCCTGAGGTTGAACACTGCACAAATGGTACATCCCGAGGACAGGTGTTCAACCCCAAGGCACCAAACACACGAGTGTGGCCATCTGCCGGAGAGAGCTTATGGCCACACTCGGTGCATTTAGAAAAAATAGGTTTTGGGGCCTCTGATATACCCAAAACTAAATAAAAGCTACACAAACACACTAGGCCCCAAATGCAAGCACACACGCACACTCTAACGACCAGCGAGGGGAGGGTAAACACTAAAAATGCAAAAATTAACTGAATAATGGGAAACCTAACACACACACTACTTAATATTACTGAAAAGTAGTCTGTTTAGACCAAAAAAAAGACACATCTCAAAAAAATTGCCAGGAGCTCAAAATCCAGCTGACACACTCAAGAGCGGCAAACTAGATCTGAGGTTAGTTGGGGTTGGCAGGGGATTATGGGTGAGGGGAGGAGCTAGGAGCTCAGATCCATAGCTGTATAAATAGTTGCCGGCTCGGATCCAAGACCCACAGGTTGCTGACAAATGAAGTCCCTACTCCAGATCACTTTTTAGGTACCACTGAAGTTTCCTCATATGCAGTCTCGCATATGGAATTAGTAAGATGCAGGATGCCATGAAGCCCAAGGCCTGCAGAATTTTTCTTGCAGATAACTAGGCCTTTGCTGCCAACATTTTGAAATAGGTAGTTAGTTGCCTCGGTTTGTCTGGCATGAGATAAGCCATCTGGGCAGTTGTATTCAAGCTTGCACCCAGGAATGTTATCTCTTGTGAGGGTACTAGTTTTGATTTCTTTTTGTTGACTGTGTACCCTAGGCATGTTAGAAGTCTTTTTACAAATGCCAGATGTTGTAGAAGAATGCCCTTGTTCTCTGCTTGAATGAGACAGTCGTCCAAGTAAGGATATATTTGTATTCCTCTGTCTGCAGAATGCAATTACTGGTGCCAGGCACTTTGTAAAGACCCTGGGCGCAGTAGATAAGCCAAAGGGCAGTGCAGAGAATTGGTATTGCATTGAATCAGCCTTAAATCTTGGGTATCTTCTGCATGATTGTCTGAATGGAACATGCAGGTATGCCTCTTTTAGGTCTAAAGTGAGAAGCCAAGCATTCTTGCCCAGCATGGGCAGAAGCTGCTGCAAAGTCAACATTCTGAATTTTGGAATATCCAGGAAAGTGTTCAGAATAGATACGTCCAGTATCGGCCTTCAGGCCTTGACCTTTCTGGGTACCAAGAACAGTTGTGAGTAAAATCCTTGTCCCTGCTCTTGCTCTGGCACTTGTTGAATGGCCCCCATGTCCATGAGGGATGAGACTTGTTTTCGTGCCTCTGCTCATTGATTTTTTGGCAGATCTGGCCAGCCGTTTGCCTTTGGCAGGGTATGGAAATGGAACTTGTAGCCTTGTGACACTATGTTTAGAACCCCCTTGTCCTAGGTTATGATGTGCCAGTTTTGAACAAAAAGTGCAAATTTCCCCCCTAAGGGTGCTGCCAGAAGATAAGTGCTTGGTGCAGACAGGGGGAAGTCATTGGGACTGTTTTCTGTATGCTTGTGATCTATCTTCTCCAGCTTTGGAGGTAGAAGCACCCCACTGCTTGGGCCTATAAGAAACTTGCGCCTGGGATCTGCCCCTAGGGCATCTGGATCTGCCCCTTTGAGGTCTGTCTGTCACAGGAAAGGACCAATGTTTTGTAGGCCAATGTCTACTAAACCTAGGTGGCTGTACTTGTAAAAAATCTTTGACAGTTTGCATAGATTTAGCTTTGTCCTTCATTTTCTTTAACACTTCTTCTGCCTTAACACCAAACAAAGTATTATGCTGTAAAGGTGCATCTAGTAATTTAACTTTAACATGATCAGATAGATTTTGTTCCTTTAACCAAGCATGCCTCCTAATTACAGAACCCGTAACTGCGGCCCTGCAGGAGGCCTCCAAAAGAATCAAAACCACATTGCAAAGTATGTTTTCCAACTTGTTCTGCTGCATACAATAACTCCTGCATTTCCTTGTTTGCTGCACATTCAGAATTTAACAACATTTTTTGTTTAAGCAATCCCATGACATGTTGCTGATACTTAAGCATATGAAATTGACAGTTTAAGGCCCTTATAGCTAAAGTTGCAGATGTGTAAACCTTTTTTCCCCATCTATCCAGTGCCCTTGAATCTCTGTCAAAGGGGGTTGGGTTTTTTGCAGTGGAAGCCTTAACTCCCTTTGGACCCTGTGAAATAGTTTCTGGGTCAGCAGCAGGGTTTTTAAAAAGAAATTTGTGAGAGTCAGGAACCCTGTAATATGTCAGGCTTAACATGAGCTGGGAGGTAAGGAGTCAGGGGTCAGACTAGACTCCGAAAACACCATCTACAATGTCTAACAGGTGGAATGGCTAGAGGCCCGTGCTGAGGTAGTAAAAGAAAATACCTGAGCCTCTTTTTACATTCTGAAAAATCCTGGCTCTCCCAGTGGAAATGCTCCCTCATGGTATGCAAGGTTTCCCCAAAGGAATAGTCCTCAGGAGGAGATGCTGAAAGTATAGATTCTTCAGCATCAGAATCCTCATGGGGGGAAGAGAATATTCCCGATCAGAAGAGGAATCAGAAGAAATAGAAACCTGATCTAAAAATTCATAGTCAGTGTCTTGCCTAGGCCTCATCAGGAGGGGGATGGGAATCCCTGATCAAGGTAATCAAGTCTTCGGCCATTTTGAGCATCTGCTTTTTGGGCATAGAGGCCTGTCCATGTGGCTTTTGAGTTTGTTTCCTTGCTTTAGAAGGTGCTTTAGTCTTTGCCTTTGAAGTCGTTTTAATGTAAAGATGTTTAGGTCTGAATACACCCTCAGAAGCCGGTACCTGCTCAGCGGCTCCGGACCCATCTGAGGGATTAGCGTCTGAGGCTCCAATACCTTGAGTATCCAGCGGCATAGCCCACTCCCCGTGGGAGTCGGTAGCGGCCTGCAACTCTAAAGTAGCGGGCGTCAGAGGCTGCGAAAGCGCCTCACTGAGAACTGGCGACTGGCTTAGGAGAAGCTTCGTCGTCGGTTTTGGGCCTCGGTTGTTTTTCTCTTTCCTTTTCTTTGCGTTTTTTGTAAACTCCGGTAGTCGACGGCTATCCAATGACATTTAAGGATAATTAAACTGGCGTCCAAAAAAGTTTAAAGCAAAATCATACCGACGCTTAATAGTGTGTTCGTTAAATCTAGCACAAAACCGACAACCAGTAACGTTGTGATCAGGGCCTAGGCATGGAATACAGTTGTTGTTGTTATGTCTTTCGGCTTTTCCCGGTTAGGGGTCGCCACAGCGGAACTACGGTCAGCTAATGATTGGCAGTAGATTTTTACGTGCCGATTTGCCGGCCCTAATGCACAGCCTTCAACGAAGGTATGCCCATTCACGCATGTCTCCACACAGAAGACGCTCTTGCTGAGAATCAAACAGGACAACGTCTTACTGTGATGCGACAATGCTACCGCTGCACCACCACCGCAGTAGGCAAGGAATACAGTAAGAATGAAAATCCTTATGAGGTATTTGCTTTCCACAAGAAATACAATTATTAACTTTTTCTGACATCGGTCTGGAGCAAGAAAAAAGTTTCCTCAACGGGGTACTTAGCTTTATGGAAGACTTCGGATCTGAAACTCAAACACGAAAATCTCAGGAGTTGGCCGACCGGCACTTGCGAACTGCTTCTGCTTCGGGCACCGCGCAGCAAGAAAGACTGAAGAAAATGGCGTTGGCTGCTTCTTTTATATCCCTGATGACCTGACGTCAAGGAAGGGGCGATAGCAGCTGATGCAGGACCCAAGACTTTGGAATTCAGTCCGGCTGAGGGCAACCTGCAAGCAGGATTACCCAAATGTAATGACTGCAACAGTGAAACACGAAGAACATCTGGCTGAAAGGAGAAATGGAAGGGAAGGTTCCTTGTCCAAGTGGGATACTGAAGGTTGCCTGGATGCACAGTTAATTAATGATAGAAATTAGTCTATAAAATGGTCACTGCACTGTTTAGACTTTTCTCAAAGATTACATGCAAATCACATAGTATATTCTGCAACTTATTCTTTATATGACACAAGGCATTCCATTCCCTAGTAGCATATGGCTAAAAGTTTTCAAGAAACTGATACTGGACTTTATATAGCAGACAAGTAAACACAAAGTATCATGGGAAATCCTGTTTTTATCATTGTTTATTGGGGGGGGGGGGTGTCCAAACATTGACCCTTATTAACAGGCAGTCTGCATTAAGTTGGCAATACCACAATACCAGTTATTGTGGAGGAGTGTACTGCTCATTGGAAAGACAGTTTGTTATATAATTTGGGTCACCCCTTTAAGCTGCTTGACTTTTTTTAAAGCAACAAGGTAATACCAATTTTCCCCTACTTTGACTTATTACGTAATCTGGAACAGAATAGAATTTTTAACTCCGACATCTCTATCTGGTGGAAGGAACTAGCCCTGATAATGCACACTATTAACAAATGTAGACTATTACCTCGTGTCAGAAATCAGTTTCTGTGCAGGACTACAGTATTGGACACAGTTGATTAAAAATAATAATGCAACTTCATGAAATTTTTTCAGGCAAATTTATTGTCTTCATGAATCCTATAAGGACACACACACAAATAACGGATACATGAATTGACAGACTATCAGATAACCAAGACTCAAGAGAAGGATAACCCCCAGGATCGTCAAATGGGTTTTACATTCTAGGCAGCAATTCAAAATTAAGGGCACTATTAGTAAGGCTTATAAACTCAGTACCAACTAATGTGGGATAGGAATTTGGATGTTCCTATATCTCCTATTACATGGGAAAATTTTCTTTTGATTTCTAAATATGCAACCAAGTCAAGATGATTTTTTTTTTTGGACTGGCAATGTCATTTTAAGTATTTGTATACTCCAACTACACTTTCACAAATTTTCTTTACGGTCTCCTTTGTATGCTGCAGTTGCTTTCAAAAAGAACCTGCTGATTGGATGCATATATTCTGGGACTGCCCATTTTTGAGCCAATTTAAACATGGTCTGAATATTTTGCTATGCCAAATCACTGTTACAGAGATTCCTTTTACATCTAAAAGTTTTTGTTAGATAAACCTTGGTGTTCTGTCAAACCTAAGAAGCATTTAATATTGTGATGCTTCTAGCTATGCTAGAAGTGCATTATTAATATGTGGAAGCATAGAACCCCTCCAGTAATGCTGGAACTTAAAATACTTATTGCT
The DNA here is from genome assembly GCF_019279795.1 of Protopterus annectens. Taxonomy (NCBI): domain Eukaryota; kingdom Metazoa; phylum Chordata; order Ceratodontiformes; family Protopteridae; genus Protopterus; species Protopterus annectens. The sequence goes on from NC_056744.1 coordinate 1,418,934,565, forward strand.
AGAACTGAGACTCTAGCAATACCCTAGAAATTAATTTCCGTTTAAAAAATGGGAGATTATAAAGGACAAGCTTACCTCCTGACTTAATTGCATTAAGGAGAACATAGTGAACTGTTTTTGAATTTAACGACGCCAAAATATTTTGTAAAGTAGATGATATACTGTTATTTGATCTTCATTAAGTAATAGTGCCATTAAGCTGATGTTGCTGCTTTAATAAACTCTTAAAAAAATGATTGCTGAATTGGTTAGCCATGCTGTCATTTTGGTTCTGTGTGTTTGGTGTTGGCTGTGGGACTTGTCCAGAGGTTACTGAAGTGTGTCTGAAGTGGCGAGCAATTTTTATTTATTTTTTTGCTTTGATGATGATGTGGTGTTTAACTCGATTTTTAAGCTTCCTGTAATTTTGTAACTGTTCTGTTTTTGCTCCATGCTTTCCAGTCTTTCTCTCCAAGCTTCATGATTTTCTGTATTGCTATTGACAGTCAAGGGGCAGGAATGGCACTCTTTTGTTTATTAGGGGAGTTATAATGTTAAGGATAGTAAGAAAGATATTAATGAAACTGGAAATGGCATCTTCCAGAGAAGAATCTTGAGCAACTCCAGCTATAAATTTGAGACATCGATGAAAGTTTTTTTTTTTTACCTTACTATAGTGGTATGTTTTGAGGTTACTGTTCAGATGCCTCACTGCTAAGATAGGTAGGATCACTTAAGCTATTGAACAGATTCCCATAGTGGGAGATCAATTAAGCTATCAAACAACAGTCCCATCTTAGGAGATTTTGTCAGGGGAGTGGGTTAAAAAGCAATCTACTGTTGATGGTCTATGACGACTGTCTAGCTGAAGCCTTGTTGTATCTGGATGGACTAGAAACAAACTGATAATGACAGAGCTGATTATTATTAGCTGGGTTGTCAGTCTGTATGGTTTGACAGTCTATATTGAAGTCACCAAGTAAAATGGTTTCATAATGAATTTCAGAGGAACTCCATCATGCTCTTGCTCAAGAAGAGTACAGAAGAATAGCAGTGGATCTCAAGCAGGGAGATATGAGATGCACAAGAGCAGTTGTTAACAGGAGGTGTCATTTACCCTGAAAAGAATTAGAAAAAAGTTGAACCGACAGTCTGGAGCATTAGTTACACTGCTGAGACACAACAACTAAAAAGTACCCGACAACACTACAAAGTTAATCACAGCAAGCATTTAATTCAGGCAACTCGATTACATGAGTAAAATGTGCAAGCTACTCTGTTTTACAACTGGACTGCCTTACAGTGACCACAGATCAAGAATGCAACAACACAAACTAGGGGATATTAAACTGCTGAAACGATATGGCCAGGCTTCACAGGCACTGGTGATGGTGGAATATGTTACTATTTACACAGAGTTGGTAGCTGTGTCCTCTATTGCGGCAGAAAGGGTGGCAGGAGGTTGGGATTCCCAACAGAAATACTGGCAAATAAATATACAGAGGTACCGATTTCACATCAGACCTGCTATTCTGTTTGTTGAAGCATTGTGGAGTAAAGCATTTAACGAATATCCATTACCATCCTTAGACCAACAGTCAGGTGGTAACATTTAGCTCTGCATTAAAAAATATGTTGACAGCATTCACAGGCCAGTTCATGTGGGAGTGGGGCAGGTACTTGTCCTGTCTCCTCTTTGTGTACAGCTAGGTGCCCTGAAATCCATAGGTTTTTCACTCTGAGTTGCTGTATAATCAAAAGGTGATAAAGACATGTAATGTGTGAAATGTGGCACATAAGGAAGCTGTTGTAGAATTTGTCTTAAACTTCAGGAATAGGCTTATGGAGCCCATGGGGATGACACAAGGCACCTCACACAAGCACAACAGCCATAGATTGTCTGCTAGTACTGGACAGCTAGTGCTAGAGCAGTGATGGCGAACCTGTGACATGCATGTCAAAGGTGACATGCCACAACATTTTGGGTGACACCAGCATTCACCAACACCAGAGTTACCAAAGAAGCTGTTTTTGCATTCGTTGCTTGTGTGGAATGCATTGAATTATTTTGTGCCAGGGACCAGTTCACCAACACTGCTGCAGATGTAAGGAAGGTATTAAACTCAAAGAATTTTGGTGTGCTTTCTCAATAGAGTCTGCAAAGGGCAGTGCTGACATTGTTTTCTCTTGGTGGTTACACTTCTACAAAGGGTAAGTAGTCTGCATTTCAAGTAGTCTGCATTTCTAGGAGGTTGTGAAGGTGGCCTAATGGTTAAGGTGTTTGCTTTACAAACACAAGGTGCAGGGTTTGAATCTCACAAGGGATAATTAGCTAGGCTTAAAATGGCTTGCAAGGGCAGTTAGCCTAGTACTAACCTATGAACCTATAAATAAAGTTATCCACTCCTGGCAGATTCTAATGCAGATGCACAAATCCTGCAGCAATGATCCTTACAATGTACATCAAAAGCTAAAACAGCAATAAAAACACTATCACACATTTTTATTCTCTAAAACAACTGAAAATGTCCATCTCTCCTGGCTAATCTTGTTTTTAGAATAGTGCCCTCAGTTAGTACAGCTGTGTATCCTGAAAAAGAGACACTAGAACTATTAGACATGTGGAATAATCACACATCCCCAAAAGCATCTATTAATTTTCTCTCAAGGGTATCACTAGCAAAAGCAAAAAAAAAAAAAAAAAAAAAAAAAACACATAAATGTATATGTAAAGTAAGAGACAAAATAAAGACTGTATTTTGCAATACTAAACACTGAGCACTAGGAGTTTATAGGACTTCTAGAGCATGTTCCTCTACATCTAGACCTCTTTCTAATGGGTAATGCTCAAAACTGCAAACCTGCAGAAAACGATTGAGCCAGGGTACTGACTTCTGCGTTTGCATTGTCAACTCACAGCAAGAGGTACTTCAGTTCGATTCTCAGCTGGGGTGCCTTCTGTGTGGAGTCTGTATGCCCTCCCTGTGCTCATGTGGTTTTCTTCTAGGTGCTCTGGTTTCCTCCCACGTTACAAATCCATGTGTCTGGAGCGTTTCTCCAAGGGCCTCCTCTGAAAACTGGCTCGTACCAAGGACTTTCTGGGTAAAATGTAAAATTAAAATCATGTCTTCTCCTTCCATGGCCACACAATCATCAATCAGTTCCTACGACTAAGCATCTTATCTTCCCACATCCTCAATGTTGCCATACTTTTATTTTCCCCAAATATGATAATAAATCCTGAATAAACCTCATCATCTCTCAAATATACCATGGTCAAAACTTGACATCGACTATCTTTTATTTAATTTTTTATTTTATTTTACATTTGTTTACCGGGAAGGTCCGAATGGACACAGGTCCGTTTTCAGTGGAGGCCCGGGGAGAAAAGCTCCACAAGTATAACATTACATTAGTTAAGATTTACACGATACAAAAATATTCATGCACAAAGCTACACAAGTATTACATTACATTAGTAACATTCACAAAGTACAAGATATTCATACACAAAGTACACTATATGTTAGTTTAATGCAGTTACAAACAATAGATTGAAATGAGTTACATTACTCTTGGCTACATCTTGTGTGTGAAAACAATATGGTGATAATCTGCAAACTTCCCCAAATGGCTTTCAACTTAATTCCTGCTATTCTGCATAAATCAAATGTGTAATACTCCTGTACTTAGTTCCCTATAAACTCACTAAAACACCTTCAGAACTTCAGATCCACAAACTCTGGCATGCAACACATTCAAGAGTACCATGAAGATAGACCTCAAGTACCATTCTCGAACACCATGCCACCATCTCAAGTTCTTCAAACCTGCCATATCCTACACCACTTTCTCGAGATCCTTTAAAGGTTGTCTATCTGCTCTTTGTGCTACAAGCCTCCAACGTAACTGCTGTGATATCCACACCTTACTAGATGCCAACACCACTGATACACTAAGAAAATCAGTGAACAGTGCATCTCCCTTTCAGAAAAAACTATTTGTGGTGTGGTAATCATCTAAAAGCATTGCCTTTACAACAGTTTTATCTTCATACACAGGGCAGAACCAAAATTAAGATTCTCCAAACAGCATCAGTTTCCCTCCTTTTCAAACTGTTGTTGTTTGTCTTTTTGGCTTTTCCCGGTTAGGGGTCACCACAGTGGAACTCCAGTCAGCTAATGATTGGCAGTAGATTTTTATGGTGCCAAGTTGCCAGCCCGATGCCCAACCTTCAATGAAGGCACGCCCATTCACGCATGTCTTTCGGAGGCCACTCGACCGCGGGGACAACATGCAGACTCCACACAGAAGGCACTCCAGCCGAGAATAGAACAGGAGAACCTCTTGTTGTGAGGCAACAACAATACCGTTGCACCACCACAACTTACTTTCCCTCCTTTTCAAACTGTGCAAAACAAATCTCAAAATCATGTGTCTGTAATCCAAAGGTTTTGTCACTCACTCACTGATGTGGTTGCTTCTTACCAAATTTAAGTGCCTGCAAATTAGTAAAATAAGTACCATTCTCCAGTTTGTCTAAACTGGTATTCATAATCTGGCCTGTACTGCTTTTTGTGCTCTCCCAGCTCATGCCAGAAAACTATGATCTTATTAGGGCACTTGTGTGGTTAAAAAAAATGAGCAAACAAGCAAATACTATCTTGACTAGCCTGCAAGTGTCTGTGAATGGTAAACCACTGAAAATATTAATATAAATATAATCAGGTACATTTGAAGTGTAAATGTTAGGTCACTGAAGCACTGAATGTATGTCGTGCTATGACTTACACTGTCAGAGAACGCTACTTAAAAAATGTCAAACATTTACATACCACACCAAATAAGGTAACGACCACACATCTCAAATTTACATAATTCTGCCTCAAACATTTGCACTGGCCCTACTAAAATTAGCAATTTCCTGGAAATTCACTAAAGGCAACAAATCAGTAAATAACCAGACCTTAGAGCTCTACATTTGTTGCAATCAGTAAATAATGACAAATCTCAGCACTCTAGACTTGTTGCAGACTTTACAGTTCTAGATTTGTTGCCATTCAGAAAATGCATGCTAATGCAAATTCTGCTTTTTTTTACTTTATAAATGAATAACAGTAATACGTAAAAACTACTCCTAATTTTAATCTGCCACCCTTTGTTATGTTTGATTTTTTTGAACCAAAAGGCTGAGCCCTAGGGTAGTGTCTGGAAAAGATCACGTGATAAGTGTGAAAACCTAGTTACATTTAAATGTGATAAATAAAAATAAAACAATGATTATGGTGAATTTAGAAAAAAAATGTAAGCTTACCTGAAAGACACCTACTGCTGCAAGTGCTTCATTCATGAAGATTGAATCTTTTCCCCTCACAGTTGCAACTTTACTTATGCAAACTAAAAGATGCCTACCTTAATACTCATCTAAAACTAATGTTGTAAATAGAGAAATATTTTTTACTTCTTTTTTCTTTTTATTTTAAACTGCAAATATCAGCTAGCATGTAGTATCATCTTTACAGTCACTAATTTTAGATCTGTCTGGGCCAAACCATATTTTTCTAAAACTTCAGAAGGAAGCATGTTAATCAACATCATATTTTGGTCCTTTTAGTTTATACCAGTGAAATCCAGAAGGTAATCTGGGATAATTTGAAAGAAATGGCCGATTTTATTAGGGGATGAGAAGACCAAACAACTAGTAGGCAATGCAACTCACTTTTTTTTTAAAAATAAGAAATCCCTGAAGAGACTCCCATGCCATAAACAGCACAATACTGCAAATATTGTGTTTACAGGAAATGCAGGGACATATCCCTGTTTACATTACAGTTACTGTGAATTTATAGATTCATCTGCAGGTTTTTTTACATCCAGACAATGGCACAAGATGTCTTTCAGCTTGTTGCCGATTGCAATACAAAGGATTTAGTCTGCCTGGCTGTTTGTAGTCTTTGTAGCTCATTTTACTTTGGTAAAATTAACAGCTCCTTAAAGGAGAGGATTAGGGAACACCTGTATAGCATTCGTACTTGAGATGGGACAAATGCTTGAGTAAAACACATGAGAGATGAGAGTTTTGAGTCCTTCAAGTTTATGGTAACTGAGAAGTTATTTATTGATGCAAAGATTGGGGAATACAACAAAATCGAAGAGAGAGAACTTCAATGGATAATTAGACTGCAATCCGATACAGGGTTAGGGCTCAATAGGAAACTGTCCTTAAAACAAATCCTGAAATCTAGGAACTTGTTTAAATGATGATGTTTTATGAATGGATTTACAGTCTGTTTTATTGTTTATCATGTGATTTCCTGCTTTAGATTTTATGAAAGAAAGCAGTATTTTGTTAATGCATTTTGATTGGTTGTTTTTACATGTGATGTTTGCTTTTTCTTTCTATGGTAGCTTGTTTCATGAACTCTTGGGTCTGAAGAAGCATCATACCATTGCCTTGAAAGCATTTACCATTTGTTCTTGTTTTACATATTAAAGTGTTTATATTTTGCCGTGTTTTGGTTTTGTCGTTTTCTGTTTTTTGTTTTGCTTTTGGCTTGGAAATTGCTTATTCCTAAAGGTGATTTTCAGTTTGGATTTTAACGTGCATTATTTTCTTGTTTCTTTGTAAGATTATCTGTCTAACATATGTGAAGTTGACCGTTTACTGGTGACTACATAAAATGCCAGGCACTATAATGTTTTAGTCAACAGACTGCATCGTTAGTATTTTTTTAATGTTCATTGTCACCATTTGTGACTGCACTGTGCTTAGCTCTTTACTGAAAACGGTCCATGCACCACACCACCCAAATAAATAACAGAAACAAATAAATAAAAATTCTTCTCGCTCAAACTGCATGCTGAACATGACTTTTTGAAAGTAATGCAAGACAAATTTTAAATCCCACACAAATTTGTGGACAGACACATCTTGTACCATTCATATGGGGTAATAGCTATGCCAGTAGTTATTATGTACGTAAAATGCCACAGGAAGACAATAAATACAATGTGACTATCTATGTAATTTACAAACTAAACAGATACTGCCTCAGACTGAATTATATAACTTTTTCCAAAAGTGGGTTTCCTTACTTAAATCAATTAATCAAGTGTTTTCCAATCAAAGAACCTAATATGTTAAACAAAAAGACATCCGTACCATCTTTTGTCAGATGTTGAAGGACAATCTGATAATGGAACTCGGTCTTCTGGCCTTCTTGCAAATTCAGCTTTCAAAGTGCAACCAAGGATGTGCAACTGATGCAGTCTGCATAATGCCTGTAAAAGAAAGCTAAAGGTAAGAGTACAAGAAATGCCCTTTTGTTTAAAATGTTACATCAGTAGCAAAGCTTAAGAAGCAAGTCAAAATTACTTCAGCACAGTCAGCAGCAGCCTGAAAGATAACTGACACTATTAACTTGTTTCATTATCAAAGTATTCTGAGAGCTGTAACACCACAGAACCTAATGTATTGGTCACAGCTGACTCCGATGTGAGACACACGGATGCTCCCCTCACCAGGCTGGATAAAGAGCAGGTTACAGTTAGCTGCCTGTCAGGTTTCCAGGATTCGTCAAGTCACTCAAGCACTCAATTCACTCAACCACAAGCACTGGTATGACTCCAACTTAGTCCGTGTGTGGATGAATGACGCAAGACGTACCTCACTGAACTATATGGAGAGAGACATAACTGAGCTCTCAGATTATGTGTCACAGGCAGGTATAAGCCGGCAGCATTCTACCTTCTTCAAGGATGATGCCACAATAAAAACAAAAAAATGATTGCCTTAACAAGTGGCTCAGCTTCTAGTGCTAGTCCAAGGGGATGCAATATCGGTCATCCTGGGAAGACAGAGTCAACAGGCCATGCTGCTTTGCCAGAAAGGGTCTGTACCTGTCTCTGAACCTGAACTTTGACCACTGTGTATCCACAGTAGTAAGGATCCTTCTACGGGGCAGATCTTATAAATAAAGGCATCGCATCTAGACCCAAGGATTGTTATAATTCCATTACATTAGGCCCTCATCAGACGAATAATTGAATACAATGCTCCCTTTTGCATGTATCTCACCAGACATCTGCAACAATTGGACAGGCCACTAGGTTTCTCACCAAGAAATTACAGGGTATACAGAAGAAATCTTATGTGGAAAGACCGAAATCCCTGTTTCTCTATTCTGGCTCCTACAAGTTGCTAAGAGGTGACCTGTGCCTGGCTTACAGGGCAGTCTCTGACCTGTCCATGATGGAAATGCTACACATTCGTAAATCAAACTGCACAACGGTCACTCACTCCAGGGATAGTACAGTTTTGTACCTACCATAAATGTAGATGTCCGATAGGTATGCATATGCAGTCATCACATATGGGTTGTCCTGCCTCAGGCAGCCCTTCGGTCGGCCGGATTCCAAAGTCTGGGTCCGGCGTCGGCTGATGTCGCCCCTTCCCCGACGTCAGAGCGCCTGGGGTATAAAAGCATCAGCTGACGCCATCTTCCTCAGTTTTTCTTGCCCCAGATGCCAGGTGCCCTCTAAAGAAGGCTAAATTTGGAGAAATGCAATAAATTCCAAACATGCACAAAAATATATACATATATAAAAACAAATACACCATAATAGATAACCCCAGCTAGCTATGAGAGGGGAATGTACCCAAGAAATACCACAGAGTGGAAGGAGGGAGGGTAAACCTGACTGCAGATGCATACCTATCGGATATCTACATTTATGGTAGGTACAAAACTGTACTATATCCTTCAAGGATGCATCCTGCAGTCATCACATATGGGTAGAATACCATAGCCAATCTGGGGGTGGCGGATCTATGTAAAGGATGGTGTAGCTAAAATGCCCTGCAGGACTGCCGTAGCAAAGCCTGCTCTGGATCTGGAATATAAAGGTAAGTTGTAATGCTTGGAAAATGTATGCATGGAGCTCCATGTAGCAGCTTCTAAAATGTCCTTGGTAGCCACCCCTCTTAAGAAGGCTGTGGAGGTGGCTGTGGCTCTGGTCGAATGAGGTCTAATGTTAGCTGGCACAGTTTTTCCATGAAAGGAGTAACAGAAACTAATGCAATTCCCTATCCATTTTGAAATTGTCTGTTTTGAAATTGCTTTTCCTTGTGCACCAGCAGCATATGCTACAAACAACTGGTCAGTTTTTCTGTAATTTTTTGTTCTGTCCAAGTAGTAGCGCAACTGCCTGTGTATGTCCAGGGTGTGCAGAAGCTTTTCCCCTTTGTTTTGAGGATTTGGAAAGAAGGTAGGTAGGTGAATAGCTTGGTTTAATGAGACCCTAGATACTACCTTTGGCATAAATGAAGGATTGGTTCTCAATGAGACTCTGTCTTGATGAAAAATAAGAAATGGTTGTACTGCCATGAGGGCCTGTAACTCAGATACTCTTCTTGCTGAGGTTATGGCCAGAAGGAAGGCAGTCTTCCAAGAGAGGAACTGTAGTTCTGCAGATGCTGCTGGTTCAAAGGGAGGCAGTGTTAGTTTTTCCAACACGAAGTTAAGGTCCCAAGTAGGCACTGGTGGTTTCCTTGGAGGATTGATGTTTTTAATTCCCCTTAAAAACTGTCTTAGCAGAGGATGAGAGAAGACAGGTGGATCAGTATTGTACTCTGCTGAAATTGCTGAAGCATGAATTTTAATGGAAGAGTAAGACAGGCCATTGTGGAGCATTTCTGCCAAATATTGCAGGATATTTGCCATGTTCATAACTGTTGCATCTAGGCCCTTTGAGGTGCTCCAGGTGTGATATCTTTTCCATTTTGCTGAGTATGCCTTTCTTGTGGAAGGCCTGCGCGCTTCCATGTTGGAGATTTCACTCTCTTGGATAGCTTATCCTGGTGATGAGTCAAGGTATTTTCCAGGCAGCTAGTTGTAATGTTTTCAGGTTGGAATGCAGAGTTTTGTAATTGTGCTGTGTCAGGAGGAGTGGCCATTGTGGCAGAAGCCATGGTTTTGTCTGTGACATGCTCTTTAGCAATGGGTACCAGTGCTGCCTTGGCCAGTCCAGAGCTATCAGAATCACTCTTGGCTGCTCTGCCCTGATCTTCAGTAAGACCCTGGTCATTAATGGAAGAGGTGGGAATGCACACACAGTTAGAGTTCTCCAGCTGAAAGAGAGGGCGTTCACTTTCCAAGCTTGTGGGTGGTATGTCCTTGAGCAGAATTTCTCCAACTGATGATTGTGTGGGGAGGCAAAGAGGTCCATGTCCGGTCTCCCCCATGATTGTGTTATCTGATGGAAGATGTCTGGGTGCAGCATCCATTCGTGTGCATCCATGATGTTCCTGCTTAAGCTGTCCGCCAGTATATTTGTCCTTTCCTGGTACAAACTGGGATTGCAGCTGTATATTGAGAGTCAAGGAAAGTTCCCATAGATTCATTGCCAGTCTGCAAAGAGGGTAGGAATGTGTGCCTCCTTGCTTATTTATGTACCACATAACTGTAGTGTTGTCTGTCCTTATTAGTAGGTTGCCTTGATGTAGAAATAACTTGAAGGCCTCGATTGCATGTATCACTGCCAGCATTTCCTTTTGGTTTATGTGCATGCATAGCTCTTTTTGTGACCATAGTCCTTGAATGCATCTTCCTTCCATGTGCGCTCCCCATCCGTGGTCTGAAGCGTCCGTTGTAATGGTTTGGCTGGCTATTGGTTTGCTGAAGGGCAAACCCCTGTTTGACTGGCTTGCTTGGGCCCACCACAGAAATTCCCTTTGAAGGCATGGGATGAGTGGTATAAAAGTTTCCAAGCTGTGACTGTGCTGAGTCCATAAACTCCTTAGGTACCATTGGAGTTTCCTCATATGTAGCCTTGCTTGAGGAATCAGAAGAATGCAAGAAGCCATGTAACCCAGGGCCTGCAGGATTTTTCTTGCAGTCAGCTGAGTTTGTCTTGACAGGTTTGTGAAGTAATCCGGTAGTTGGTTTTGTTTTTCTTCTGTGAGGAAAGCCATTTGGGTGGTTGTGTCTAGATCCGCACCCAGAAAGGTTATTCTTTGGGATGGTACAAGTCTTGACTTGTGAATGTTGACTGTATATCCCAAGGCCTGAAGAAGATAGATGGCATAATTCAAGTGTTTTACCAAAGTTTGTTGGCTGTCCGCTTGTATAAGGCAGTCGTCCTGATACGGGTATATTTGCATCCCCTGAAGTCTGCAGTGTGCAATTACTGATGCCAGGCATTTCGTGAATACTCTGGGCGCAGTAGATAAGCCAAAGGGCAATGCTGAGAATTGATAATGCTCTGAACCTGCAAGAAATCTGAGGTGTCTTCTGCAGCTTTGTCTGATAGGACATGCAGGTATGCCTCCTTGAGGTCCAGAGTTACCAGCCAAGACCCCTTGCCCAGCATGGGAAGGAGTTGCTGTAGAGTCAGCATTTTGAATTTTGGCACAATGAGATAAGTATTTAGTGCGGACAAGTCGAGAATAGGCCTCCATTGCTTTTCTTTTCTTGGAACAAGGAAGAGTCTGGAATAAAATCCTTGGCCTTGTTCTGCGAGAGGAACCTTTTCTATTGCTTTCATTCTCATTAAGTTGGAGATTTGTTTCAAAGCCTCTGCCCTTTGATTTGGTGGCAGGTCTGGCATGCCTTTTCTTTTGGGTAATGTGTGAAAATGGAACCTGTATCCTTTGTCTATTATTTGTAGTGTCCATTTGTCCCTTGTAATAATGTGCCAATTTTCTGAAAATAAGGAAAGCTTTCCGCCCAAAGGTGCTTTCAATTGAGCCCTGGTTGGCGGTGTCAAGGTAAAGTCATTGATTCTGTCCTTGTGCAGCAGTTGTAGGCCCTGCACTACCTCTCTGGTTGGGAGGCTGCCATTGACGTCCTCTGTAGGAGCCTCTAGTTTGCCCTCTACCTCTGGCACGCCTGTTCTTGCCTCTCTGAAATCTGTCTGTGTCTGGAAAGGACCAGTTCTTGGAAGGCCAATTTCTGCTGAATCTTGGTGGTTGGACTTGCATAAAATCTTTGACTGTTTGTACAGATTTCGCCTTTTCTTCAAATTTCTTTAAGACCTCCTGAGCAGTGGAGCCAAATAACTTTTGCTTTTCCAGTGGAGCATCCACAAGCTTTGCTTTAACATGGTCTGGCAGAGATTGTTCCTTCAGCCAAGCATGCCTACGTATGACTGCACCTGTCATAGCTGATCTACATGAAGCTTCCAATGCATCATAACCACACTGCAAGAAATGGTTGCTAACCTGTTGAGAGTTATGTACCAGATCCTGAAGCGATTTGCGATCTAGGGGTTCAGGTGAAGACAGCTTTTTATGCAATTCATCTAACAAATATTCTTGGTACTGTATCATATGAAATTGATGGTTTAAAGCCCTCATAGAAAGGGTAGCAGAAGTATACACTTTTTTACCCCATCGCTCTAAAGCCCTGGACTCCCTTTCAGAGGGGAGTGGATTTTTTGTAGTGACAGCTGTAACCCCTTTAGGACCCTGGGAAATAGTTTCTGGATCAGCAGAGTGGGCCTTGTAAAGGAAAAGATGCGATTCCGGGACCCTGTAGTACCTATCGGGTTTGGCAGGAGCCGGAGGGAGAGTGTCAGGGGTTGTGCTAGATTCAGAGTACACATCATCAATGACATTCAAAACAGGGGGAACAGCCAAAGGTCTATGCTGAGGCAAATGCAAGAAGGTCCTTAATCTCTTCCTGGAATCAGAGAATTCCTGGCCCTGCCATTGTAAATGCTCCCTCATAGTGTGCAAAGTTTCCCCAAAAGACAGTTCTTCAGGAGGGGAGGCCGAAGGGATAGATTCCTCTGCATCTGAATCCTCGTAGGCCGAAAAAAACCTCATCCTGGTAGTCCGAGAGGGCAGAGCCATCAGAGGCCTCATCTGAGGAGAGGGGATCAGAGGGCTCAACCCTGGGCCTTTTTGCTGTAGAAGGTTGAGAGCCCCTGTCCGGATGAGGCTGAGAGCCCCTAATTAATGAAATAAGGTCCTCTGCTAGACTAAGGATCTGAGAACCTGTAGTGGGTCCCTGAGGGATAACCCTGGGAGGCATAGATTTTGAGTGTTTAGCAGCTTTAGCCCTAGAGAATGCCTTAATAGACACGGATGCAGGAGGCCTGGCTGCACCACGTGCTGGTGTAGTTTTGTCTAAGGGAATGGTGTCGGAAGGTTCCTGGACACCAGATTCCAAAGGAGATTCAACAACCGAGACAGTAGAGGCCTCAGGGGCCGAGGTTGTCGGTTGCACGGTTTCGGTGGACGGTAGTACCAAGGACTCGGTTTCAGCCGAAACCGAGACACTCGCGGTAGGCCTGGCCGTGGTTTCAGGTTTCAAGGTTTTCCTTGCTTTTCTTCATTAAATGTGAAGTCAGAGTCTCCGACGACATTTTGTAAGCAAAACTAGCCCCAAAAAATTCCTCTGCAAACTCTGACCGACGTCTTAGAGTGCGTCGGTTGAAGGAAGCACAGGCGGAACAGGCTGAGACGTCGTGGTCTGGGCCTAGGCAAGGTAGGCAGTAAGAGTGGAAATCCTTATGAGGTATTTGTTTCCCACAAGTTAAACAATTATTAATTTTATCTGACATCGACTGAGGCAAGAGAGAGTCCCCAACGGGGTACTTAGCTTTTGAAGTCTTCGGTTTAGCTGAATTACAGGAGCTGGCCGACCGGCACTTGCGAACTGCTTCTGCTTCGGGCACCATGCAGCAAGAAAAACTGGGGAAGATGGTGTCGGCTGACGCTTTTATACCCCAGGCGCTCTGACGTCGGGAAAGGGGCAACATCAGCCGACGCCGGACCCAAACTTTGGAATCCGGCCGACCGAAGGGCTGCCTGAGGCAGGACAACCCATATGTGATGACTGCAGATGCATCCTTGAAGGACATCTTAACCTAGTCTCTAACATGAACAGGTCATGCTGGAGAGATAGATACAGCTCCCAGAGACTGCCACATCTCTGGAATGAGCTTCCATTCACATGAAACGAGACCCCTCTTCAAAAGCAACCTAGATCAATGGATTAGTGACTGCAAATTCACTCCTGGGGTGGTGCAGATGACCCACCTGGAAAAAGGAAGTCAGTATTAACTACTATAGACCTTTACCTCGGTGAACTTCATTCACCTATCCATCGGCAATTGGAGCAACTCCGGATAAATATGGCTAGTCTTGTAAGGGCTCTAGGGCTGCTAGCCTAGTAATGTTCTATGAATTTATGAACCTATTTGGTGGAAGTTGATCTTTAGTCAAGAAAAGGAACAACAGAAAGTACAAGTGTGTAAAATCTTACCATAACCTTTGATGTCCTTCTCTTCTATATGCTGCAGTATCTATTACATGAGGGAGTCTGCCTCTGGCTGACTCATACGTTCAGCCATTTTACCAAAGATAAATGCTGCTGCAAGGGTACATGCAACAGCCCATATCACCCAGCATATATCGGCCATAAACAGAAGTCGGATATAAAGCAGATGTCAGCACGCACCTACCTCAGAACTGAAAGCCGCTGGGCAGCGGCCTGAAGGGAGTGAGTACCCAGGAGTCAGACAGGCATCAGGGGGGAAGGAAGGGTGGGGGACTATACTGCAGTATATAGAAGAGAAAGACATTTAAGGTTATGGTAAAATTTTACACAACTATACTATGTCCTTCTATTTATATGCTGTAGTATCTATTACATGAGAGAGAGTACAAAAGTTCATACTACAGTAAGACTGGGAGGAGGAAGAGAATTATTTTCCACAAAGCCATGAAAAACAGCCCAGACAAAACCTGCTCAGGACCTGGAAATGACATCTAACTTGTAATGTTTGGTGAAAGCATGGACAGATGACCATGTAGCTTTCTCTAAAACAGGAGCTGTATCCAAGCATTTAAAGAAAGCCCCAGAAGAGGGAACAGCCCTAGTAGTGTGCGCCTTCACTGGGAAAGGAAGCTTCTTACCACTGGCAGTGTAGCAAAAGGTAATGGTTCTACAGATCCACGAAGAAATAGTTTGCTTGGAAACAGGGTGTTCCAGGACTCTTGGATGACATGAGATAAACAGCATATCTGATTTTCAAATGGATTTGGTCTTATCCAGGTAGTATCTGAATTGTCTATGCACATCCAAGTAGTGGAGGATCCTTTCGTTAGAGGACTGTGCTGAAGGGAAGAAAGAAGGCAGACTGATGGCCTGATTGAGGGAGAGTTCATTAACTACCTTGGGCATGAAGGATAGACTGGTACGCACGCAAACCCTGTCCCTATGGAAATTTGCAAAAGGGGGTGAAGCTATGAGGGCTTGCAGTTCAGAGACCCTTCTGGCCGAGTAACCAAGACAACAGTTTTCCATGTGCAGTGTTGTAGAGTGTAGAGTGTAGTCCTTTAGCTGGTTCAAAGGGAGGTAAGGTAAGCTTTTACAACACGAAGTTAAGGTCCCAAGGAGGAGGGATAGGTTTCCTTGGAGATCTAATGTGCAGGACTCCTTTTAGAAAACGCTAGACTTCCAACCTTGAAGCCAAAGGAGGAGTCAAAGGTAAACATGCTGAGATGGCAGATAGATGTGACTTGATGGAAGAATATGACAAGCCAGTGTTCATCAATTCACACAGGTCAGACAGAACCACTGGAGGTTCTATAGAAAGTGGTTGTAAGTCATGTTTGAGACACCAAGTCAAAACTCTTTTTTTTTTTTTTATAAAAACTATATAGAAGAAAGAGAGACCAGATGGCAGGTTAGATTACAAGCTAATATACCTCCAGGATTGAATGAAATTATATCTATTAAGCCTGTGTTGAACAAAAGAGCTGAACAATACATGTAAATTCTGTACAAAGTCATTGCATGATTAATTTTAAATATTTTATTAGACAATAAAAAGTCCTTTTTATGTATTAATATTGAGAATATTACAGAAGCATTTTAAATATAAATTAGTATGAAATTTTATTTGCTTGGTAAACAAAAGAAATGTATTTGATGGCTATCTTTTTAAATGAAAAGTTTTTGGATTAATTAAAGTATGACATCAGAGATTAGTAGGGTATTTAAAGGGGATAATAATTTAAAATGGTAGATTCTGATGAAATCCCCAGGAGGGGATGAAAGCGCTCAATCTGTTTTTTATAATTTGTGGAATCAAAAGATTCTAAAACAGCATTTTCCTGGCATCGACAGTGTTCTTTTTGTTTTTATTAGTGGACTTTGCACTGTTTGGGTTTGGACATTTGCGTTTCCAAAACTCTTTTCCATTTAGATAGGTACGATTTTCTGGTAGTGGGTTTTCTTGCTAGGAGAGACACCTCACTCTGTTGTGTAATCTCCCATGCAAACAAAGCCAGTCTGCATAGGATGCAGGACTTTGCCCCCCTCTGCTTGCTGATGTACCACAGCACCGTGGTGTTGTCTGTGTACCATCTCAACACTCCTGGAAGGAGGTGAGCCTTGAAGATTTGTAGGGCAAAGATCAAAGCTCTCATTTCCTTGATGTTGACATGTTCTCTCTGCTGGTAGGGGGTCCATACATTTCTCACTCCCCAGTCTCCAAAGGTTGCCCCCCAACCCAAGACTGATACATCCGTGTACAGATCCTGGTTGGGGAGGAAGGCTGCAAAGGAATGCCTGGATTTTTTGAAATCCGAGCAATGCACCACACTAGCTCCTTGGATAGACAAGGTAAGAAGGGGACCATAAACTCCAGAGGGTGTAGGTGTTGTTTCCAGACGGTCCTTATGAACCATTGAAATTGTCTCATGTGCAGTCTTGCCAAGGCTACTATGGGAATGGTGGAAGCCATGAACCCCAAGAGTCCTAGGAACGCCCTGGCTAAAAGAGCTTGGAGAGGAAGCACTTCCGGGAAATATGTAGTGAGGTTCTGAATTTTGTCTGGAGGTAGACAGGCCATCATTTGCACTGAGAGAATCCTGCATCAGAGAAATACATGGTCCTGGGAGGGGGGTCAGAGAGGATTTTTGAAGATTTATGGTCAACCCTAGCTGTTTCAGCAAGGTCCAGGTGCTCTTGTACCAACAGTGGGGACGATGCCTAGATGAGGATATCATCCACGTAAGGGAAGAGTTGGATACCCTGCATTCTGGCTAAGGCAATAACTGGGGCTAGACACTTTGTGAGCACTCTTATGGTTGTGGAGAGACCAAATGGCAAAGCACAGAACTGAAAATGTAGGACTCCACTGAGAAATTAAGGAATTTCCTGAAAAGTGGGTGGATAGGGATGTGTAGGGAGACATACTTTATGTCTAAGGACACTATGTAGGCCTGAGGGAGGATCAGGAGGAGTAGAGTAGGAATAGTCAGCATCCGAAAGGAGGGGGACCTTGAGAAAGGTGTTCAGATAGGACAGATCCAAACTAGGTCTCCAAGGACCTTCTTTTCTGGAGACAAGGAACATTCTGGAATAAAATCCTTTCCCTCTTGGATTTAGAGGCACATCTTGGATAGTGCCTTGAAAAAAACAGGACTGCAAGACCGGGGAAAAAGAAGCCATTTGGTCTCGATGGGGTTGAGAAATTCCTTTGAATGATGGTCTTGAATACCAGACCATGAAATAACCTGTTTTTTAAGACAGAAAGGACCCAAGAGTCCTGGGTAATCTGTTTCCAAGCAGGAAGGGACAGAGAGAAATGTAGGGAGAGTGGTGCACCCTGGCCTTAAGGTCTGGTGTGGGGGGAGAAGACCTGGAAGGTGTCTGCTTTCTGGAGTCTATTTTCCCTTTGGAAGACAGGGGTTTGGAAGGCCTTCTCAACAAAAGTATTTTTGGCAGGATAGGTTCCTCTGGAAATCGTGAACAGGGGACACAAACATGTGCCTGAGGCCCTGAAGCCCTTTGTCCTTCTCCTGAAGGGCCTTAAGAGCTATGCAGCTGCAAAGCCAAACAAGGCATTGTTATCTAGGGGTGCATCCATAAGTTTTGCTTTGATATCATCTGGCAAAGGCTGCAGCCTGAGCCAGGAATATCTCCTAAGGACTGACCCTAAGGCAGCTGCCCTTGCTGAGACCTCCACTGCATCCTAACTACATTTTATAGTGTGTCTGGTAACTTGACTGCAGGAATTCAAAAGGCTAGCAATTTTGGCCTTATTAGGGGAATCAGGTAATTTACCAAATTGTTTAATGGCATCTTTCAACAGGGCCAAGGCGTATTTGGCCATATGAGTCTGATAATTTATGGCTCTCACAGCTAAGGTGGCAGAAGTATACACTTTTTTGCCCAACCTCTCTATAATCCTGCTTTCCTTATCCGAAGAGAGCAAAAAAGTACAGGGGAGTATTTAGAGGTTTTATCTGCAGCAACAGATATAGTAGAAGGGTCTGCACAAGGAGACTTGTAAAGGAATTTTTCATCATCGGGTACTTCACAAAATCTGTCAGGGCATTTAGTTGCTGGGGTTGGGAGTCTGGAGACTTTGATGCAGCCAGGAAGGCATCCAAAAAAGCTGGAAGGACAGGGGAACTGCAGACAGATTAGGGGACTCCATTTGTCAAAGTCATAATTTGTCATGCTCATAGTACCTCTTGAGTCTCAGAAACCTGACTGCAGCCCCATTTAAAAAAGTCCTTCACTTGAACAATGGTCTCTGCAAAGGTGATGTCTTCCCTGAGGGAATCAGTTCCACTGGACTCCTCCTCTGTGGAAGTGTGCCCCAGTGGAGAAACAATCTGAGGGTTGTAGGTAAGGAACTCATCCCCTGAAGATGACTCATCCCTGGAAGAAATATCTGCCAAAGACCTACTCCTAGGAGTGGAGACAGAGGGGGCCTGAGCAGGCGCAGATATCTGGCATAAGGCCATGAAAGTATTAAAGAGGCCTTGGGTAAAGGCCTGCCAGTCAGGGATTTGATCAGATGGCATGGTCTGCCGAGTAGGCACGATATGCCTGGCTTTTTGTTTTTTTCTTTTTAGGGGCCTCCAACATAGGGGTTTCTAAGATATGGTGGAGTGCCATATGGACCAGACGTCAGGCGACATTCCACAATGTCTGAGAGGATGTCTTCTCGGACTATGATTTGGGATATCCCATGTGGGCCTTCAGATATAATAAGCCATGGTTCACCCCTGACACCAGGTCAGACACCTGCGACTCCCTCTGGGATGTCCTGGCAGTCTCCTTAATGGCTTTGCCCTGGGTACCAGTCAGCGGAGGGTTGGCTGGATCCAACTTGGCCTCTGGGCCATCATCCGCCTTGAGAGGGGTGGTCGGAGCAGAGGGCACAGTTGTACATTCAAGCAGAGGTTTCTTGGCCTTTTTGGTTGGTAGCTCCTCTGAAGGTCCCGACATCAGGTCCATGTCTCCAGCCAAGCATTACACCAATTCTCTAAATATAGTTTAAGAGCAGCAAGTCGGCTCCTAAGGGTCTTTGGTACAAAGGCCTTACAGATGTCGCAAGAGGTGTGCGCATGTTTTGGGCCTAGACAAAATAAACAGAGCTCGCAAAAGTCTTTATGTGGAATCTGCCTTCCATACAGACACTTGCCCTTTCTACCTGACATTAACCCAAAACAACACAGTACCAAAAAAGTTAACAAAACCCCCCCCTATGGGGCACTTATCGGAGTATGGACAAAGCACAAGGTCACTTTCCAAAGCGAGTGATGACCGGTGCTGGCAGTGAAACAGGCAGCAGAAAAGTTCTGAGGTAGGTGCGTGCTGATGTCCTTTTTATATCCAACATCTGTTTATGGTCGATGTATGCTGGGTGATGAGGGCTGTCACATGTACCTTCGTAGTAGCATTTATCTTTGGTAAAACAGCCAGACGTATGAGTCAACTGGAGGTGGACTCCCCCATGTAATGGAAACTGCAGCATATGAATAGGAGGACATCAGATGTGTAAACTTATTTTTTAAAGAAAATAAATGCTGACTGATGTCAATACAGTTTGCACAGAAACAGAGTGACAATATTTGATGCAATTTAATATCACTGCTCTTAGGCCTAACCACGTTTTTAAATCATCATGAAGACGCAACAGACAGTCAAACAGCCAAACAGGATCCAGAGCTACAGCCTGCACACTTCTGTTGTGCAGTCATCCCAGGCAGACAGTAGAGAGCTGTTCAAGGCAGTTCTGCTCTCTAAAAAAGACAAGGACAGCACTTGCATTTGTATACCCCACAGCAGAAGTCATGGTTCAGTCAAGGTACAGGCAAATAACCCAGTTAAGCCTACAGCTTTGGCAGATGTTTTACACGTATGGACAACAGCACACATGCCACAGTGGGATGACAGCACACCGAAACAAATAGTTTTGCTATCAACTACAGTCTGAAAAAAATTATATTACTTTGGAATCACAAACCAAACAAAAAGGCATTTCCAACTACTGAAATGAAGTGGAGAATATGAGAATGTGAACAAAGTCCCCCATATCTTCCAACAGAGGTAGAATGAGTGTTCAAAATATTCATGGGGTTAGCAAAGTGGCTTCATGTATCACTGCAGAAAGCGGCCGTGGAAAAGAAAAGTGGCATAACAAACAGCATGCAAAAAATTATCAATTTGAGTTTCTCTGAACAGCATAATGAAGAAAGTACAGTTTTGTACCTACCATAAATGTAGATGTCCGAACTTGATAGCATCTGCAGTCATAACAACAGGGTTGTCCTGTCGTCAGGCAGCCCTTCAGTCGGCCGGATTCCAAAGTCCGGGTCCGGCTTCGGCTGATGTCGCACTTCACCCGACGTCATCTCTGTTGGTCTTCGGGTATAAAGGCATCAGCCGACGCCATTTTCCTCAGTGTTTCTTGCCCCAGATGCCAGTAGCCCTCTTGTAGGCTAAAAATTTTGGATAAATGCCAATGTTTCCAAAAAGATAGTGGTAAACACAAAAAATAAGCATGTATGTACATATATACAACAAATACACCATAAAAGACTCCCCACCAGCTAGCTATTAGGAGGGTAAACACCCTAGGAGTACCACAGAGGGGAAGGAGGGAGGTAATCCTCACTGCACATGCTATCCAGTTCGGACATCTACATTTATGGTAGGTACAAAACTGTACTATGTCCTCCATGGATGCATCTGCAGTCATAACAACTGGGTAGAATACCATAGCCAACTAGGGGAGGAAGAAACTAGATTATGGTGTGTTTAGGATCCCTTGCAGTACAGCAGTGGCAAACCCTGCTCGGGATCTGGAATATAGAGGCAAATTATAATGCTTGGCAAATGTATGCACGGAGGTCCAAGTAGCCGCCTCAATAATGTCTTTGGTTGCCACTCCTCGTAAAAGGCTGTGGTAGTGGCTGTTGCCCTTGTAGAATGAGGTCTTATGTTCTGTGGAATTGGTTTTCCATGGAAGGAGTAACAGAATCGTATGCAATTTCCTATCCATTTGGAGATTGTCTGTTTGGAAATAGCTTTTCCTTCCCTTCCTGTTGCATAGGCTACAAAAAGCTGATCAGTTTTTCTGCTACTTTTTGTTCTGTCCAGGTAGTAGCGTAGCTGTCTATGTACATCCAAGGTGTGCAGTATTCTTTCCCCTCTGTTTTGTGGGTTGGGAAAGAAGGTAGGTAGGTGGATTGCCTGGTTTAAAGACACTCTGGATACCACCTTAGGCATAAATGTAGGATTAGTCCTCATGGACACTCTATCTGGATGGAAGATTAGGAAGGGTTGTACTGCCATTAGGGCCTGGAGTTCAGAAACCCTCCTGGCTGAGGTTATTGCCAGTAGGAAGGCGGTTTTCCACGATAGATGCTGTAGGTCTGCTGTTGCTGCTGGCTCAAAGGGTGATAGTGTCAACTTTTCTAGCACAAAGTTCAAGTCCCAAGCTGGTAATGGTGGTTTCCCTGGAGGTTTTACATTCTTGATTCCTCTGAGGAACTGTCTGAGTAATGGGTGTGAAAAAACAGGTGGATCAAAGCTGTATTCTGCTGATATAGCTGATGCATGTATCTTGATGGAGGAGTAGGACAGGCCTGAATGTAGAAGTTCTGCCAGATACTCCAGAATGTTAGGCATATCTATGTTTGACACATCTTTTCCTCTTTCAGTACTCCAAATGACAAACCTTTTCCATTTTCCTGCATAGTTCCTTCTTGTTGAAGGTCTGCGGGCTTCAGGAATAATGTCTTTAAATTGGGAAAGTTCTGGATTAGCTGCTGCTATGTGATGTTCCATGCAGTCAGTTGCAACGTTTTTAGGTTTGGATGCATGATGCTGTAGTTGTTCTGAGTTAACATCAAAGGCATCAGGGGTATTGGCCACATATTGTTCTGAGACATGCTCCTCAGCAGTGGGTACCAGTGTTGTCTTGGCCAGTTTGGAGCTATTAGGATTATCCTTGGACGTTCTTCCTTGATTTTTAGTAATACCTTGTGTATCAAGGGAAGAGGTGGGAATGCATATGCTGTTGGGCCTTTCCAGCTGAAGGAGAGCGAATCCACTTTCCATGCTAGTGGGTGGAATGTCCTTGTGCAGAACTTTTTGAGCTGGTGATTGAGAGGGGAAGCAAATAAATCTATCTGAGGCATTCCCCATTTCTTTGAGATGGTCTTGAAGACGTCCGGGTGTAGCATCCATTCGTGGGCATCCGATGTGGTTCTGCTTAATATGTCTGCTAGAGTATTTTCTTTTCCCGGTACAAATATTGCCTGTAACTGGATGTTGTAGCTGAGTGCCAGGTTCCACAGCTCCAAAGTCATTCTGCATAGGGGTATGAATGAGTGCCTCCCTGTTTGTTGATGTACCACATGACTGTGGTGTTGTCTGTCCTTATCATCAACTGGCCCTCTTTGAGAAATGGTCTGAAGTTTTGGATTGCCAGTTTTACTGCCAGCATTTCTTTTAGGTTGATGTGCAGGTGAAGTTGATCCTGCGTCCACAATCCTTGCACGCATTTGTCCAGCATGTGGGCCCCCCATCCTAGGTCTGAAGCGTCTGTTGTGATGGTCTGGCTTGCTTGACATCTGCGAAAGGGTAGCCCTGGGTTTGACTGGCATGCTTGAGCCCACCATAGGAACTCCTGTTTTAAGCATGGAATTAGTGGAATTTGTGTTTCTAGGCTGTGCCTGTGTTGGGACCATAAATTCTTTAGGTACCACTGTATTTTTTTCATATGTAGTCTGGCAAGTGGAACCAAGATTATGCATGATGCCATGAAGCCCAAGGCCTGCAGTACTTTTCTCGCTGTTAACTTGTTCTGTTTTGTTAGTGCCAAGAAGTAAAGAGGGAGTTCTCTTTGTTTTTCTGCAGTTAGGAAAGCCATTTGTTTTACTGTGTCCAATTCCGCGCCCAAGAATGTCCTTGTCTGGGATGGTATCAGCCTTGATTTTTGTAAATTGACTGTGTATCCCAGTGCTTGTAGCAAGTAATGACCCTTTGTAAATCTGTTGTCAGCTTGCTTTTGTTGTCCCCTTGTAGCAGGCAGTCGTCCAGGTATGGGTAAATTTGAATTCCCTGTAGTCTGCAGTAGGCGATTACTGATGCCAGGCATTTTGTGAATACTCTGGGCGCAGTAGATAAGCCAAAAGGCAATGCTGAGAATTGATAATGCTCTGATCCTGCAAGAAATCTGAGGTATCTTCTGCAGATTGGTCGAATGGGGACGTGCAGGTATGCCTCCTTGAGATCTAGAGTTACCAGCCAACACTCATTGCCCAGCATGGGAAGAAGTTGCTGTAGGGTCAGCATTTTGAATTTTGGGACAATGATGTATGTATTTAAGATGGACAGGTCGAGAATAGGTCTCCAACTTTTTTCCTTTCTTGGAACTAGGAATAGTCTTGAGTAGAATCCCTTTCCTTGTTCTGTTGTTGGCACTCTTTCCACAGCTCTCATGTTTGCTAACTGCATTATCTGTTGTAGAGCCTCTGTTTTTGATTTGGAGGTAGATTTGGCATTCCTCTTTTGACTGGTAAAGTGTGGAAGTGGAACCGGTAACCTTGATCTATGGTTTGTAAAATCCACTTGTCTTTTGTGATATAGTGCCAGTTCTTTGAAAATAAGGTTAATTTGCCGCCTAATGGAGCTGCTATTTGTTCCCTGGTAGGCGGATTTAGAGTTAAGTCACTGTGGCTGTGTTGTTGTAGTGGCAGTGGTTGTGTCTGTGCCTCTGTTGTTACCTTGCCACTGTCGTCCTCTGTAGGCACCTCCTCTGGATTGGTTTCTGCCTCTGGAGCGTCTATTCCTGCCCCTTTGGGATCTTGTGGAGTCAGGAAAGGAACAAAATTTTGGCAGGCCAGTTCCTGCTAAACCTTGGGGGTTGGACCTGCAAGAAATCTTTAACCGTTTGAACAGATTTTGCCTTTTCTTCCATTTTCTTCATTACCTGCTGGGCAGGTGTACCAAACAAGCTGGTCTTATCCATAGGAGCATCTAATAACTTAGCTTTAACATGATCCGGTAAAGCTTGTTCCTTTAGCCATGCATGCCTTCTTATCACTGTGCCAGTCATGGCTGATCTAAATGAAGCCTCCAGTGCATCATAGCTACATTTTAAGGAATGGTTACTAACCTGTTGTATGTTATTTACCATTTCTAATACATATTTCTTATCAATTGATTCATCAGAGGATAGCTTTTTTGTTAACTGATCAAGCATAAACTCTTGGTATTGTATCATGTGAAACTGACAGTTTAAAGCTCTAGCTGAGAGAGTAGCTGAAGTGTAAACCTTTTGCCCCATCTGTCTAGAGACCTGGCTTCCCTTTCAGAAGGAATAGGGTTTTTAGCTGTGGTCGCGGCTACTGCCTTGGGACCCTGGGATATAGTTTCGGGGTCTGCAAGTGGGGCCTTGTAAAGGTGGTGATGAGTGTCTGGTACCCTGTAAAATCTGTCTGGTTTGGCAGGGGCTGGAGGTAAAGAATCTGGTGCAGAGCAGACATCATTGAAGGCATCATCCACTACAGAGAGCACAGGAGGTATAGCTAAGGGCCTGTGTTGTGGAAGGTGCAGAAAGGTTCTCAGTCTTTTTCTGGAGTCTGAGAAATCCTGCTGCTGCCATTGGAACTGCTCTCGCATGGCCTGTAAGGTTTCCCCAAAGGAAAATTCTTCTGGTGGGGAGGCAGCTGGAATGGATTCTTCAGCATCTGAGTCTTCAAAATTGGAGAAAGGAGCCTCTGGCTGGTCTGTTATGTCTGATTCATCAGCAGAATCATCAGAGGACACAGGCTCGGGGGGCTCTGCCCTAGGTCTCTTCTCTGGGGGCTGAGAGGCCCTGTCTGGGTGAGACTGAGATCCCCTAATTAATGAAATTAAATCTTCTGCCAGAGTAAGCATTTGTGCACTAGAAGAGGGCCGGGTTGTAGGTGGTTTAGCAGGCACTGTTCTAGTAGTTTTGGCTGCTTTGGCCCTGGCAAAGGCCTTAATGGACATGGCTGCTGGAGGCCTAGCAGCACCACGTGCTGGGGTAGACACATCCAAGGGAATGGTGTCTGATAAGTCAGTGGCAACCACCGTAGTGGATAAAATTTCTGAGGCCGATTCAAGAGAAGTAGCAGGGGCCTCAGTGGTAGTGATAGATTCTGCTGTATTTTGATCAGTTTTCTCGGTTTGGGCCGAAACCGAGACACTCGCGGTTTGCTTAACCATGGTTTCGGCCGAAACCGCGGACCGTGAGTGTCGGTCTTTATCTTTGCGTTTTTTAGCAGTTTGGGTAGTCGGAGGATCCGACGGCATAATATACGCAAAATCAGAACCGAAAAACTGTTCAGCAAACTCCGACCGACGCCTAAGCGTTCGTCGGTTGAAAGAAGCACAGGCCGAACAGGCTGCTACGTCGTGGGCTGGGCCTAAACAAGGCAGACAGTAAGAGTGGAAATCCTTATGAGGTATTTGTTTCCCACAGGTTAAACAATTATTAACTTTTTCTGACATCGGCTGAGGCAAGAAAGAGTCCCCAACGGGGTACTTAGCTTTAGAAGTCTTCGAAGTAGTATTCGGTAGAAGTAATCTCTGGATCCGACCGACCGGCACTTGCGAACAGCTTCTGCTTGCGCCACGCGCAAGAAAGACTGAGGAAAATGGCGTCGGCTGATGCCTTTATACCCGAAGACCAACAGAGATGACGTCGGGTGAAGTGCGACATCAGCCGAAGCCGGACCCGGACTTTGGAATCCGGCCGACTGAAGGGCTGCCTGACGACAGGACAACCCTGTTGTTATGACTGCAGATGCATCCATGAAGGACATCTGGAAACAAAGCACAGCAGTATTCATCATAAAGCTTTAAGTGCAAGAACAAGTAGGACTTCACATGCCTTAAAACTGCTTGGCATGCAAACCTTTTACTGACTGCAAACTCCCACTAACTAATGCAGTGCTGTAAAACAGTACTACAGTTTCAGGCCAAGCAAAAGATAAAAGACAAAAGGCAGGGGAAATGAAGGCAGGATACTGCCTGCAGTTGGAACTCTATTTACAGAGCCAATATTATGAGCACCCATAACTACCATAGATACCTTCACAGAGTTTACAGACTGCAGGACTGATAAAGCCCAGTCCTCAATTCAATCCCGCTATCTGCAGAAATCATTCTATAGATAACCATGGCCCCAAAGGGAGATCACTCACATTCAACTTCTACTACTTTATAAAAGCATTCAAGAATAACTGAGCAGTAACTATACTAACACATTCCTAATCTGAGTTAAAGAACAAACCCTTACGTATATATACAGCACTGACAGAATGCATCCAAGTATGTTTTTACAGGATTCTGCAATACATATCATAAAATAAGACAGAGCCAGCTGACCCCACTTAGAGAAGTAATGCTTAGTAATATTCTTCTTTTGACAAAGGAAACAAAGAGCTGATCATTCTTCCTTATGGGCTTTATCCATTCCACACAGTACTGGACCTGCCTGCATGCATCCATGCACTAAAGAAGACAGGACACACAGTAAAGTACAGTTTTGTACCTACCATAAATGTAGATGTTCGAGTGTATACCCTGCTGCAGTCATCACACTTGGGTTATCCTGCCGTCAGGCGATCCCGCAGTCGGACCGAATTCCTAAGTCTTGGTCCGGCGTTTGTTGATGTCGCTTCTTCCCTGACGTTAGTGCGCCAGGGATATATAAGAGGCATCCAACGCCATTTTCTTCAGTTTTTCTTGCCCCAGATGTCAAGTGCCCCCAATAGGTAGGCAATATATATATATATATATATATATATATATATATATATATATATATATATATAAATACATATAACTATATAAAAATAAAACAATACCCTTAGGCACAAGCAAACACACCAAAGAGGTAGCATAGGATAGAGTGGTAGAGATAAGTTCAGCTAGTTCAGAGGGGATGGAGGGAGAGTAACCTGGACTGCAGCAAGGTATACACTCGAACATCTACATTTATGGTAGGTACAAAACTGTACTATATTCATCGTGTTACCCTGCTGCAGTCATCACACTTGGATAGAATCCCAAAGCTAAGGATTGGAGGTGGAGTCAAACAGGGTTAGAGGAGGCAAAACTGCAGTGGCGAAGCCAGCTCTAGTCTTAGAGTAAAGTGGTAAGTGATAGTGTTTGGTGAAGGTGTGTACTGAACTCCAAGTTGCAGCTTCCAGAATATCCTTGGTAGGTACCCCCCTGAAGAAGGCTGTAGATGTAGCTGCTGCCCTGGTGGAGTGGGGCCTAATGCTAGCAGGAACTGGTTTTCCATGGTGGGTGTAGCAAAAAACGTATGCAATGTCCTATCCATTTGGAAATGGTCTGTTTTGAGATGGCCTTTCCTTGTGATGCTGTAGCATAGGATACAAAAAGCTTGTCAGATTTTCGGAAAACCTTAGTTTTATCCAAGTAGTAATGTAGCTGCCTGTGAATGTCCAAGGAATGCAGGAGTCTTTCTCCTTTGTTCTGCAGATTCGGAAAGAAGGTTGGCAAATGGATGGTTTGATTTAGAGCCACAATGGATACCACCTTAGGCATAAAGGAGGGGTTAGTTCGTAGAGAAACTCTGTCTTGATGAAAAATGAGGAAAGGCTCTACCGCCATAAGAGCCTGAAGCTCTGAGACTCTTCTGGCTGAAGTAATTGCTAGCAGCAGGGCAGTCTTCCATGATACAAACTTTAAGTCAGATGAGAAAGCTGGCTCAAAAGGAGGTAGCGTAAGCTTTTCTAGAACAAAACTGAGGTCCCAAGTTGGTGTTGGTGCTCTCCTGGAAGGCCTAATGTTTTTGGCCTCTCTGAGAAACTGCCTTAGAAGTGGATGTGAAAATAAGGGAGGATCCGTGCTGTAGTGAGCTGAAATAGCTGAGGCGTAGATTTTAATAGATGAAAAAGAAAGTCCTTTGTGTAACATCTCAGTTACATTGTAGAATCTGAGGTATGTCCGGCAGAAGGGTATTTTGGCCTTTAGCTTGGTTCCAGGCGCAAAACCTTTTCCATTTGTCTGAGTAGGCTTTCCTGGTGCTGGGCCTCCTGGCCTCCAGAATAACATCCATAACAGCTTGTGAAAGAGGAGCTGGCTGGTCGCTTAGGAGATTTGCCATGCAGCCAAATGTAAGGTTTTGAGCTGGCTGTGTAGAATCTGACTGTCTTGCTGTGTGAGCAGATGAGAAATGTGTGGTAAAATCCATGGTGGGCCCTGGGCCATATTCCTTAATAGTGGGTACCAGTGCTGGCGTGGCCAGTCTGGGACAATGAGTATCATTCGTGGTCTCTCCATCCTGACTTTCAGCAGCACCTTTGTGAGAAGGGGCAATGGAGGGAAGGCATATACTGACAGCATTTTCCAACTGAACGAGACTGCGTCCACTTTCCAAGCTTGATGGTGAAATGTCCTTGTGCAAACTTTTGTTAGCTGATAGTTTTGGGGGCTGGCAAACAGGTCTATGTCTGGGTGTCCCCATTTTTGAGTTATCATTGCAAATACTTGTGGATCCAGTTTCCACTCGTGGGGATCCATGATGTTTCTGCTTAGGTCATCTGCCAATGTGTTCTTTTTTCCTGGCAGGAATTGAGCTTGTAATTGTACTTGGTAAGCCAGTGCTGTGTTCCACAAGGTCATTGCTTGCCTGCATAGAGGGTAGGAGTGTGTACCCCCTTGTTTATTTATGTAGCACATTACTGTGGTGATGTCTGTCCTTATTATAAGCGGTCCTGGATGTTAAGAGGTCCTTGAAGACTGTCAGGGCATTCTGTACAGCTAGCATTTCTTTTTGATTGATGTGCAGATTTCTTTGATCTGCAGTCCATATGCCTTGAACGCATCGTCCTGTCACGTGTGCCCCCCAGGCATAGTCCGATGCATCTGTTGTCATAGTTTGCCTGGCTGGGGGTAAGGTGAAAGGCTGACCCTTGTTGAGGTGACATGCCTGTGACCACCAAAGAAACTCCTGTTGAAGGCAGGGAATGAGAGGTATCACTGTTTCCAAGCTGTGGCTGTGTTGAGTCTATAGGCTTTTAGGTACCATTGTAATTTCCTCATATGCAGTTTTGCAAATGATATTAGTAGTATGCAAGATGCCATGAAGCCGAAGGCCTGCAGAATTGTTCTTGCAGGGAGTTGGGTCTTTGTTGCCATTGTTTTGAAGTATTGAGTTAGCTGTAGTTGTTTGTCTGGCGTCAGGTAAGCCATCTAGGCCGTTGTATTCAAGCTGGCACCCAGGAATGTCATATTTTGAGAGGGCACTAGTTTTGATTTCTTTTCGTTTACTGTGTACCCTAGGCAACTTAGAAGGTGTTTTACAAAAGCCAGATGATGTGAGAGTGTGTCCTTGCTTTCTGCTTGGATGAGGCAGTCGTCCAGGTATGGGTATATTTGAATTCCTCTTTGTCTGCAGTATGCAATTACTGGTGCCAGGCATTTTGTGAAGACTCTGGGCACAGTAGATAAGCCAAAGGGCAGTGCAGGGAATTGGTAATGGGTTGAACCTACAATGAAGCGGAGGTATCTTCTGCAATTTTGTCTGATAGGGACATGCAGGTATGCCTCCTTGAGGTCCAACGTTACTAGCCAAGCTTTCTTGCCCAATATGGGAAGAAGCTGCTGTAGTGTTAGTATCTTGAATTTGGGTACTTGCAAGAAGGTGTTTAGAATTGAAAGGTCCAGAATGGGTCTCCAAGCACTGTCCTTTCTGGGGACTAGAAAGAGCCTTGAGTAAAATCCATGTCCATGAAAGCTGTAATTTGTTTTTGTGCCTCTGCCCATTGATTTTGTGGCAGGCATGGCATGCCTTTTATCCTTGGCAAGGTGTGGAAATGGAATCTGTATCCTTGTGAGATAATGTCTAGGACTCATTTGTCCTTTGTGACGATGCGCCAGTTGTCTGCAAAAAGAGCTAATTTTCCTCCCCAAGGGAGCTGCCAAGAGAGTTTTGCTTGGCAGTTTGAGGTTTAAGTCATTGAGTTTGCCTTCTAGTAGTTTGGGATCTGTCTTCTCCTCCCTTCTGTGTTGCAGTGCCCCATTGGTGAGGTTTGTAAGGGATTTGTGCTTGTCCTCTGCCCCTTGGGCGCCTGCATTTACCCCTCTGTGGTCTGTCACAAGCTGGAAAGGACCAATTTTTTGTTGGCCAATTTCTGCTGAAGCGTGGGGGCTGTACCTGTAAGAAATCTTTGACAGTCTGCATAGATTTTGCCTTATCCTCCATTTTCTTTAAAACCTCTTCTGCTTTAACCCCAAATAAGACATCCTGCTGTAAGGGTGCATCTAGTAACTTTGCTTTAACATGATCAGGCAGAGTTTGTTCCTTTAACCAAGCATGCCTACATATAACAGACCCAGTAACAGCTGCTCTACAGGAAGCTTCCAAGGAATCAAATCCACATTGTAAAGTATGTTTGCCCACCTGTTCAGCTGCATGCAACAGATCCTGCATTTCCTTGAATTCAGACTGATGAGGGTGCGTGCTCATCTTTTGTTTTATTTGAGACATTAGGAACTGCTGATCTTTAAGCATGTGAAATTGACAATTTAATGCTCTCATAGCCAGAGTAGCTGAGGTGTAAACCTTCTTCCCCCATCTATCTAGTGTTCTGGAGTCCCTTTCAGAGGGTACAGGATTTTTGGCCATAGAAGCCTTAGCCCCTTTGGGACCCTGGGAGATTGTCTCTGGATCAGCAACAGGGCTTTTGAAAAGGAATTTGTGCGAGTCAGGCACTCTATAGTATCTATCTGGTTTGGCTGGAGCAGTAGGCAGAGAATCTGGATTTAGACTAGATTCTAAATAAACATCATCCACAATGTCTAAAAATTGGGGGATAGCAAGTGGTCTGTGCTGGGGGAGTAAAAGAAACTATCGGAGCCTTTTCTTTGAGTCGGAGTAGTCCTGACCTTCCCAGTGGAAATGTTCCCTCATGGTATGTAAGGTTTCCCCAAAGGAATAGTCTTCCCCCTGAGGGAATGGAATCTTCAGCATCAGAATCTTCATAAGGGGGAAAGGAGTAATCCTGCTCCTCAGAGGAGCCTGAGGAAATAGACACTTGATCAGAGGAGGCATAATCCTCCTCTTGTCTGGGCCTTTTGTTGGGGGGGGGGGGTTTGAGAACCCCTAATTAAAGAAATCAAATCTTCAGCCATTTTAAGCATCTGTTTCTTAGGCATGGGGCCTTGAACTGAAGACTGAAGTGCAGTCTTTTTAGGTTTTAGAGGAGTCTTAAGCTTAGCATAAGATTTTATGGTGAGAGTAGTCGGTCTGAAGATACCTTCTGAAACCTAAGGTGTTTCTACAGCACCGGCTTCTCCTTCTGCAATGTCATCGGTAGGGCCTAACAAAAATGGCTGCGTCGGCCTATCCAAAGTGGTCTGGGGTTCCAATTCTGCGTTAGCCAGGGGCTGCGTAGGCACCTCACTGAAAACCGGAGAACCGGCGACCGGCCCAGCCGAGGCCTCGGAGTCTGGCTTGGATCTAGGCTGCCTGTCTTTATCTTTGCATTTTTTATGCACCCGGTAGTCGGTTGCTCCGACGGCATAGTGTAATTAAATTTCCTACCGAAGTAGTGTCGTGCGAAATCAAAGCGTCGCTTTATAGTACGCTTATTGAACCTAGCACAAAACCGACAACCAGTGACGTCGTGGTCTGGGCCTAGGCAAGGTATACAATAAGAATGAAAGTCCTTATGAGGTATTTGCTTCCCACAAGAAATGCAATTGTTAACTTTTTCTGACATCGGACTGAGGCAAGAAAAGGTTCCCCAACGGGGTACTTAGCTTTGAAGACTTCGGACTGAAACTCGATTTGATAATCTCAGGTGTCGGCCGACCGGCACTTGCGAACTGCTTCTGCTTCGGGCACTGCGCGGCAAGAAAGACTGAAGAAAATGGCGTTGGATGCCTCTTATATACCCCTGGTGCACTGACGTCAGGGAAGAAGCGACAGCAACCGATGCCAGACCAAGACTTTGGAATTCGAGCCGACTGCAGGACCGCCTCATGGCAGGATACCCAAGTGTGATGACTGCAGCAGGGTAACACGATGAACATCTTACCATGTTCACAAATTCTACAAGACAAACACTAGAAAACTAATGGCAACAAAGGTAAATAATGACTTTTAATAATGAACCAAACAGCATTTTTGCAGGGGGTATAAACCTCCAACTGTACACATGGGCTGTATGGGACAGTTGTGTTTCTAAATTTTCTAACTTTAGAGGCAAGTGGAAAACTTCACCACTCCCAAAGTTCTGCGAGTTCAACAAATTAAAGCTGCAATATTCAGCTAAACTGGTTCATCAAAAACAATTTGCCCAGTCCCATTCTGAACAAAACTGCATAGATGAAACCAATGTACTCAAGAAGATAGTCTCTCGAATTAGATAAAACTTGGCACATAAATAGACTGACTTAACCTGCTGTACTATCACAGACATGAAGGCTGGATTGGTGCCCCCCTCAAAACACTGATTTTTGAAACATCATGTAAGGAGGGATCATGGATAAGGTTTGTAGCTTAAAAATTCACTTACTGAGATTTGTGTCACTAGAAATGTTTTTGAAGATTAGAACATTACCTCAGCAAAAGTAGGTTTGAAGGGAGAGAATATGTGCTACTATGATATAAAATAAATATCCCACGGGGGTGGGTGGGCTCTAACCAAGGGCCTAAGAACACAAGTGCTGTGAAGAAAGGCTTTAGAAACCTGGTGAGTAAAGAGTCTTCACTACTAAAGTTAGAAACAATAGCTAAATGGATTTTGAGAGAACAGCAGCTTAGGCCAAATTCCAAAAAACACACAAGTAATGAAGGATCAAAGATGGTGGAGAGGGTCTGTACCTCTAGTCACAGCAATCCATTTCTCAACTTAGTGTGGAAGGCTGTTAGGAATAAATAAGAAGTTATGTACATACCATAACGTTCCATGTTAGTTGTCTTCATCTCGCCTTCTTTCTTGCTGTTTGGGATCGAAGCCGATCCTCAGCTCCGACTCGGCCGTCTTCAATAGCTCGAGAGATGTTTACTGGCTCGAGGCTACCTCTTATCCTATGATGCCTAGCGATAGCTACCCAGATCTCATTTAAAATAGCTAATCCAGACATAATAAGAGAGAAACCAGTTATTAAAAAAAATGGTTGTTCCATGCATTCTAATATCTAGAATAGGTTAGGAAGACCTAGCCAGAAGAATAACAATAAAAGAATACTCAGCCAGTGGAAAAAAAAACTCCTCTCGATCCACTAGGATGGGGGACGGAGAGAGGGATGCAAGAAAGAAGGCGAGATGAAGACAACTAACATGGAACGTCATGGTAGGTACATAACTTCTTAATGTTAAGTTGTCAATCTCGCCTTCATTCTTGCTGTTTGGGACAGCATCCCTAGCACCTAACACCCTGGGTGGCTCAGTGGAACAGACTCTTCAGAACAGTGGAACCAAAGTCAGCTCTGCACCGGGAGACCATATCCACCTTGTAATGAGAAATAAAGGTATGAGGGTTTGCCCACGTGGCAGCTGCACAGATGGAATCCATGGGCAACCTAGACTGAAAAGCTACGGAGGTGGCTAATGCCCTAATAGAATGACCTTTCGGTTTAATTGGTAACTCTTTGTTCCTTAACTGGTAAATAAAAGTAATAGTGTGGGACAACAATCTGGATAAGGTCACCTTGGAAACTGGGAGACCTTGTTTAAGGCATAAGAAAGGAAAAATTGGTCTGACTTTCTTATTTCTTTAGTTCTATGTAGGTAAAAACACAATTGTCTATGAACGTCCAATCGGTAAAGCTTGTACTCTGCCTTGATGCTATGATTTGGGAAGAACACAGGGAGATCTATAGATTGGTTTAAATTATTTTCTGAGCAGACTTTAGGAAGAAACGAAGGATTAGTCCTCAGAGCAACTCTGTCCTTGTGAAACACCAGGTAGGGAGGACGAACACATAGTGCTTGAAGCTCTGAGACACGCCTAGCTGAAGTGATAGCTACCATAAAGAGTGTCTTCCAAGATAGAAACTTGATGGAGCAGGATGCTGCTGGTTCAAAAGGAGGCAGAATTAAGAAAGTTAGGACTAAATTAAGGTCCCAAGGAGGAGGGGGATCTCTCACTGGAGGTCTAAGAAGAGATGTTCCTTTCAAAAAAGCTTTACAGGGTTTATGAGACATAATGTTAGAATTTGACAAACCGATATGAAAATTAGAAATGGCCGCTAATTGTACCCTAATCATAGCAAAAGCAGCCCCCGAGTGAAACAGCTGTGCTAGGAATTCCAGAATTTCGTGGACTGGGGCTGAGAAGGGATCCACATTCCTAGACTCTGCCCAACAAGAAAAAGGTTTCCATTTGCTAGCATAAGTTTTTCTCGTTGTAGACTTATGAGAGGAGACAATAATCTCACGGACTGCTGGGGAAATGCTGGGAAGCCTGGCTAAGGTTGGAAGTGGAGCAACCAAGCTGTGAGCTGGAGAGTTTGGAGGGATTGATGCAACCCGCCTGACTGATGAATCAGGAGATCTGGAATTGGGTCCAGAGTCCAGGGCTGATCGAGAAAGTAATGGTGCAGGAACGGGAACCATATCTGTCGAGGCCAGTAGGGGGCAATGAGGATCAAGGCATAAAGAAGTCACTGAGGCCAATCGTGTACTAGCGCGTCTCTGGGTATGTGACCTGGAAGCGGAAGAATGGAGAAGTAGTTGCTGCATTTGCTGTTTAAGGGGGTGGCAAAAAGATCACAGCAAGGCTGTCTCTATTTGCAGAAAATAAGATCTGCAACTTCCTGATTCAGAGACCACTTGTGAGGCATGAGGATAGCTCTGCTGAGCCTGTCTGCTATGACATTGGATCTCCCAGGGATGTGCGTCGCAATCAGAAAACATTGGGAGGAAATCGCCCACTGCCAAAGTCTGAGTGCTTCTCCACGCAGGGGGTAGGATCTGGTATCGCCTTGTTTGTTTATGTACCACACCACTAACATGTTGTCTGCTTGAATTACAATGGTCCCGGAAGGAAGAGAGTCTTGAAGAACTTGCAATGCTAGGAGTACGGCTCTCATTTCTAGGACATTTATGTGCAGATGGTACCTGTGAGGTTGCAAAGTGCCTTGGACTGTCCTGCCCAGATAATGCCCCCCCACCCTATCAGGGAGGTGTCTGTCATCACTGTTGCTACCAGAGGGGGTTGTATGAAAGGTCTGCCCTGAGTAACTAGTGGGGAGACCATCCAACAAGAACGGTGTCTTTTGCATGCCTCCATGATCAGGATCATGTGTGACATGGGTAGCTCTTGGAAAGACCACTGCGTGAAAAGAAGCCACTGAAGAATTCTCATGTGGAAGCGCGCTAGTGGGAGTAGAAGAATGACAGCTGCTATGGAGCCCAGAGTTTAAAGGACATACCTGACTTGGATCCTTTTGCTCTGCATTAGGATTTGCACTTGTTAAGGAATTGTAGACACTCTTTCCAGTGGCAACCTTGTGAACATATCTCTTGTGTTTAAGTCTGCTCCTGTGTAAGTGATAGACTGACAGGGCAACAAGGCAGATTTTTCGAAATTTATTGTAATACCTAGCTGAGTTCAAGATGTGACTGTATAATCCCGCGCTTGTAGGAGTTGATGCCTGGTGGTAGCAGTGAGGAGCCAGTCGTCTAGATATGGAAACACCTGAAATCCTTGACGTCTCAAGTGAGCCATGACCACTGCCATACATTTGGTGAACACCCTGGGGGCTGTGGTGAGACCAAAGGGCAGAGCTCTGAACTGGTAATGACTAGCCCCCACCCGAAAGCGAAAAAATCTTCTGGAGCGTTTGTCCATCTTGATATGGTAGTGCGCGCCCTGAAGATCTATTGAGCACATCCAATTGTCCTGACCCAGGAAGGGTAGAATGGACTGTAGAGTGACCATCCGAAACTTTGTTCTTTGTACAGATTTGTTTAGTCTGTCGAGATCCAAAATCGGTCTCCAGTCCCCTGTCTTTTCTGGTACCAAAAAGAACCTTGAGTAAGTTTCGGATCTGTGCTGGTCTGCGGGGACTTCCTGAATGGCTCTTTTTTCTAGCAGTTTTGAAACTTCTATTACTGCTTGCTCCTTCAGATTGGGTGGAACATCTGGAAGGGTCTTCTTTGACTGTAAGGGGGATTGATGGAAGGGAATTTTGTAACCTCTGGATATAATGGACCGTTCCCATCTCTCTCTCGTTAAATTTTGCCAGGCTTTTGGGTACAGTGAAAGTCTTCCCCCAACTGCCTTCAGAGGTGAGCAGCCGGGCAACCCTTCAGGGATGTTGGAAGGGCTTATCAGAGAAAGATTCTCTGTTGCCCTGGTTCTGCGGACCCCCTCTGCCATGAGGGCGACGTCTATTATTACTGTTTCCCCGCCTCTGGAGAAAAAAATCACTACGTGTGTCAGGTAAGGCTCCATGAGATTTACGGAACCACGTCTTCCCACTCTTCTAACCCTTGGGGTAAGGTCTAGAGAGGGAGTGGAAAAATGGACCCCCACAGCAGAGAGAGTCTTGCCTTCTTGCTCACACCTAGTCAACGTGTCTTTCACCTGTGGCCCAAACAGAAAGGAGCCATCAAAGGGGGTATTGATGAAGGACGCTCAAAAGGGTTCTGCAAAGTGACACAGCCACATCCACACATGCCTCCTAAGGGCAACACCCGTGCCCGCAGCTCTACTCGCTCCATCGGCTGCATAGGAAATGAGCCTCATGGAGGAGTTAACTACAGAATTAAGCGTCGCTAGCTGGGAAGCTACTTTGGCTTGTACTCCCTCAGCTGTAGGATCTTAAAGGGTATCTCCAAGCTCTTTAAGGAGATCCCTTTGAAGGCGAGTAAAATGACAGATAGTTCAGGGACCTCATGGAGAAAGTCACGGAAGCAAACATTCACTTTCCGTACCTGTCCATCATCCTAGACTCCTTGTTAGGGGGATGAACAGATGAAGAGGTCACTGCTAACTCTTTTTTGATGGCTGCTGCTACCACCATGACATCAACGGGCAGACCTTTAGAAAGGAATTGCTTATCCTGGAGAGCTGTAATAAATTTACCAGGTCTCCTCGGAGTTGGTTTAGTCTGGAGCTGACCAAGCCTTTTGAGCCCCTACAGACATAAGTGGGTCGAAAGGAGGAGAAACCCAGGAGGTGGAAAGTTGGGAACCGAAAGCGTCCAGGAATACAGACTCATCCTCGGTAGGGACTAGGGGATTCCAGTTCCCCCTCTGCCTAAGCATTTCCAGGATGTCCGATAAGGAAACATCTTCAGAGGGGGATCTCGGGGACCCTTCCGATTCATCTAAGTCTGTATCAGAAGTGACAGACTCAGGGGAGTCAATGTGCTTCCTCTTGCATTTCTTCTTCTGAGGGGGCTCCTCTGAGTGATCAGGGGAGGCCTCAGAAGAAGAGGAAACGCCCAATGGGGTGCCCTGGAGCATCGGTTCCCTACGCTTGGGGTCTGGAGGAGGAGCAGAGGTTGGCACAGACACTACGGGGGACAGAGCCAGAAGGGGCTGGTAGTGGAGATGAGTCAGGGGACAGCACACTCCGCATGACCTCAAAGGAGTCCCTGCCTCGAGGCAGAAAAAAGTACAGTTGTGTACCTACCATAAATGTAGATGTTAGAGTGTATTCACTGTTGCAGTCATTACTCTAGGGTTATCCTGCTGGCAGGCTACCCGCAGTCAGCCAGAATTCCGGTTGCTGTTGCCTCTTCCCTGACATCAGTGTGCCAGGGGTATAAAAGATGCAGCCGACACCATTTACTTCAGTTTTTCTTGCCCCAGATGTCAGGTGCCCCACAAAATGGTAGGCTAAAAATATTACGCCAATAATTATGTATGCAGTAAAATAAACATTTCCTTAATCTACAAGCAAATACACCACATAGGTTGTATAAGATAGAGAAGTATAGGTAAGTCCCAGCAAAGAAAAGGGGGATGGAGGGTGGGTAACCTGGACTGCAACAGTGAATACACTCGAACATCTACATTTATGGTAGGTACACAACTGTACTATGTTCGTGTTTCACGTTTGCAGTCATTACTCTTGGGTTGAATCCCAAAGCTAAGGCTGGGTGGCTGGGGCTAAATAGGATTAGGAGAGGCTATAAGGCCTTGCAAAACTGCAGTGGCGAAGCCTGCTCTGGATTTAGAGTAGACAGATAAATGGTAGTGCTTTGTAAAAGTGAGCACTGAACTCCAGGTTGCAGCCTCTAAAATGTCTTTGGTTGATACTCCTCTGAGAAAGGCTGCTGAAGTGGCTGCTGCCCTGGCAGAATGAGGCCTAATGCCATTGGGCACTGATTTGCCATGTTGTGAGTAGCAGAAACGAATGCAGTGGCCTATCCATTTTGAAATAGTCTGTTTTGAGATGAGCTTTCCTCGAGATCCTGCAGCATATGCCACTAAAAGGTGCTCAGTTTTTCCGAAAGATTTAGTTCTGTCCAAGTAGAAGCGTAGTTGTCTGTGTATGTCCGAGGAATGCAGAAGTCTCTCACCCTTATTCTGTGGGTTTGGATAAAAGGTAGGTAAATGAATGGTTTGGTTAAGGGCCACACTGGACACTACCTTAGGCATAAATGTTGGGTTTGTCCTTAGAGAAACCCTGTCTGGATGGAAAATGATGAAAAGTTCCACAGCCATGAGTGCCTGTAACTCTGAAACTCATCTTGCAGAGGTTATTGCTAGGAGCAGTGCTGTTTTCCAAGATAAAAACTTTATATCAACTGTATTGGCTGGCTCAAAATGTGGCAGTGTGAGTTTTTCTAAGACATAATTGAGGTCCCATGCAGATATTGGGGCTCTTCTTGGAGGTCTTATGTTTTTGGCCCATCTGAGGTTCTGCCTTAGCAATGGATGGGAAAAAATAGGAGGTTCCATATTGTAATGAGCTGAAATGGCAGAGGCATGCATTTTAATTGATGAAAAGGATAGGCCTTTGTCCAGCATCTCAGTTAGGTATTGTAAAATCTGAGGAATATTTGGTACAGATGTGTCAATTCCTTGTGCCTGGCTCCAAGAACAGAATCATTTCCATTTTTCTGCATAAGATTTTCTGGTACTGGGCCTCCTGGCCTCCAAAATGACATCCATCACTGCTTTAGAGAGAGGTGTGCTTTGAATGGTTACATTATCCGCCATGCTGCCAGATTTAGGGTTCTGAGTTGGCTGTGCAGAATCCGATTGTTTCGCTGGGTCAGTAAGTGAGGAATTAGAGGCAATGTCCAGGCTGGGCCTTGAGACAAGCTTTTTAAGATTGGGTACCAGTGCTGGCGTGGCCAGTCTGGAGCAATCAGAATCATTCTTGGCTTCTCTTATCTGACCTTTAGGAGTACCTTGGGGAGGAGAGGCAGAGGAGGAAAGGCATATACTGTTAGATTTTTCCAGCTGAATGACAGAGCATCCACTTTCTATGCTTGCTTGTGACAAGTCCTTGTGCAGAATTTCTGTAGTTGGCAGTTGTGAGGGGAGGCAAACAAATCTATGTCTGGGCATCCCCATTCCTTTGTTATCATGCTGAAGACTTGTGGATCCAGTTTCCACTCGTGGGGATCCGTAAGGTTTCTGCTTAGTTCGTCTGCCAGAGTATTGTTCTTTCCTGGCATGAATTGTGCTTGCAGGTGTACTTGATAAGTCAATGCTGTGTTCCACAAAGTCATGGCTTGTCTGCAGAGGGGGTAGGAATGTGTGCCTCCCTGCTTGTTTATGTACCACATGACTGTAGTATTGTCTGTCCTTATCAGTAGTTGTCCTGGATGGAGTAGATCCTTGAAAGCTGTCAGGGCATTCTGAACAGCTAGCATTCCTTTTCATTGATATGTAGATGTATTTGGCTTGTGGACCATGTGCCTGAAATACATTTTCCTGCCATGTGTGCTCCCCAGGCATAATCTGATGCATCTGTTGTTATTGACTG
Organism: Protopterus annectens; assembly: GCF_019279795.1. Lineage (NCBI taxonomy): Eukaryota > Metazoa > Chordata > Ceratodontiformes > Protopteridae > Protopterus > Protopterus annectens. The sequence continues at coordinate 1,418,974,775 of NC_056744.1, forward strand.
CCTGGCTGTGGGTAGAGTGAATGGCTGTCCCTTGTTGAGGTGACAGGCATGAGCCCACCATCGAAACTCCTGTTGCAGGCAAAGAGTGAGGGTAATTAATGCTTCTAGGCTTTGACAATGTTGAGTCCAGACAGTACCATTGAGGTTTCCTCATATGCAGTCTGGCATATGGAATTAGCAAAATGCAGGATGCCATGAAGCCCAAAGCCTGCAGAATTTTTCTTGCAGATAACTGGGTCTTTGTTGCCAACATTCTGAAGTAAGAAGTTAGTTGCCTTTGTTTGTCTGGTGTGAGATAAGCCATCTGGGCAATTGTTTTTAAGCTTGCACCCAGGAATATTATCTCTTGAGAGGGTACTAGTTTTGATTTCTTTTCGTTTACTGTGTACCCTAGGTAAATTAATAATCTTTTTACGAATGCCAGATGCTTTAGTAGAGTGTCCATGTTCTCTGCTTGTATAAGGCAGTCGTCTAAGTAAGGATAAATTTGAATTCCTCTTGGTCTGCAAAATGCAATTACTGGTGCCAGGCATTTTGTGAAGATCCTGGGCGCAGTAGATAAACCAAGGGGCAGTGCAGAGAATTGGTAGTGCATTGAGCCAGCTATGAATCTGAGGCATCTTCTGCAAGACTGTCTGATTGGTATATGCAGGTATGCCTCTTTTAGGTCCAAAGTTACAAGCCAAGCCTTCTTGCCCAGCATGGGCAGAAGCTGCTGCAGAGTTAACATTTTGAATTTTGGAACGTCCAGAAATGTGTTTATAACAGGCTTTGTCCTTTCTGGGAACCAAGAAAAGTCTTGAGTAAAATCCTTGTCCCTGCTCTTGCTGTGGTACTTGCTGAATGGCCCTCATTTGCATATGGGACAAAAATAGAAGTTATGTTCTTACCATAACGTTCCATGTTAGTTGTCTTCTTCTCACCTTCTTCTTGCTGGATGGGTTCGGAGCCGACCTCGCCCGACTCGCCACTCTAAAGCTCGAGAGTTGGTTCCACCGGCTCGAGGCTCCCCTTATATCCCACAATGCTAGGCGAGAGTTACCTCAGATCTCGTTTGTAAGCTAACCCCAGCTTATGATAGTAACAATATAAAACAGAATAGCTATAACAGAGTCCACCTCTAACAACAGGAAGAAGAAGGGTGACCTACATCCTGAAACAAGAAATATGCATAATAGCATATAGCTAAGAAAGAGGTGGTAGAAAGAGAGGTCACGATCACAACTCCTCTAGGTCTGTCCAGGCCAGGGGAAGGAGGGTGGGGCCTTAAGAAGAAGGCGAGAAGAAGACAACTAACATGGAACGTTATGGTAAGAACATAACTTCTATATGTTAAGTTGTCTATCTCGCCTTCATTCTTGCTGGATGGGACCGCCCTAGCACCTTGTCCCGGGTGGCCTAACGGAACAGACTCCTGAGAACAGTGGAACCAAAATTAGCTCTATGCCTAGAAGCTAAATCCAACTTATAATGGGAAATAAAAGTGTGAGGAGTAGCCCAAGTAGCCGCTGCACAAATGGTGTCAATAGGCAGTCTGTCTTGGAAGGCTAGAGAAGTAGCCAAAGCTCTGGTGGAATGGGCTTTAGGTTTATTAGGCAGTTTTTGGTGTCTAATCTCATAAACAAGGGTAATCAGAGATGTTAGCCATCTGGATAAGGATACCTTTGAAACTGGAAGTCCCTTTCTGCTTTCCGCATAGGAGACAAACAGCTGATCAGATTTTCTGAATAGTTTCGTCCTGTCCAAGTAGTACCTTAATTGACGATGAACATCCAGGTAGTGTAATTTTTGTTCAGACCTATTTGAATACTCCGGGAAAAAGACAGGAGGTCAATGCATTGGTTTAGATTTGATGTTGAAACCACCTTAGGCAAAAGGACGGGTTAGTTCGTAAGGAAACTCTGTCCTTATGAAATACAAGGTAAGGAGAACGACAACTGAGTGCTTGAAGTTCTGAAATTCTTCTAGCTGATGTGATAGCCACCAGAAAGAGAGTTTTCCATGATAATAACTTTAAGGAACATGAAGCTGCAGGTTCGAAGGGGAAAGAATCAAAGAAGCAAGAACTAAATTTAGGTCCCAAGGAGAAGGAGGATTTCTTACAGGAGGTCTGAGAAGAAAAACTCCTTTCAAAAAGGCTTTGCAGAGTTTGTGGGACATTAGGGCAGATTCAGAAATACCCACATGGAAATTAGAAATAGCTGCCAATTGAACCTTAAGAGTAGATGGAGATGAACCTGCATGGAAGAGTTCAGCTAGAAAATCAAGGACTAGTTGGATGGAAGCGGTGAAAGGATCTATGTCCTTTCCTTGTGCCCAATTTGAGAAGCGTTTCCACTTACTCAAATAAATCTTTCGAGTGGAAGATTTATGGGAAGCTATCAAAATATCTCTAACAGAGTGAGATAATTGAGGAAGCCTGGCTACGGTTGGAAGTGGAGGAACCAAGCAGTGAGGTTCAGAGAGGGGAGGGAGCGATGAAACTGACCCGACTGATGGATCAAAAGATATGGAACTAGGTCCAGATTCCACGGTCGCTCCAAAAGAAATCGATGTAGAAAGGGGAACCACACTTGTCGAGGCCAGTAAGGAGCAATGAGGATCAATGAGGCCTTCTGAGCGATAGCTTTCTGTATTACTTGAGAGATCAGTGGGAAAGGAGGAAATGCATACAGAAGTCCCCGGGGCCAAACTTGGACTAGCGTCCCTGCTGGGTTGGCCTGGTAAAGGGAATAGAGTGAAGTACTCTCTGGACTGGCTGTTTTGGGGAGTAGCAAAAGATCGCAGCAAGGCTGACCCCACTTGAGAAATATCTCTCTCACTACAGAGTCTTTCAGAGACCACTCGTGAGGCATGAGAATAGCTCTGCTCAACTTGTCCGCAATGTGATTGGACTTCCGGGATGTGCGTTGCTATCAGAAAACGCTGAGAAGAAATCGCCCATTGCCACAGTCTGAGTGCTTCTCGACACAGGGGTATGATCTGGTTCCGCCTTGTTTGTTGATGTACCACACTACAGACATATTGTCTGTCTGGATTGCAATCGTTCCCAAGGGAAGAGAGTCTTGAAGGGCTTGCAACGCTAAAAGCACTGCTCTCATCTCCAGAACATTTATGTGCAAGTGGCATTCGTTTGGTTGCCATGTGCCCTGGACTGTCCTGCCCTGATAATGCCCCCCCCCACCCGATCAGGGAGGCATCCGTTGTCAGAGTAGCAACCGGAGGAGGTGGAACAAAAGGTCTCCCCAACAGGAGCTGGGGGGAAGACATCCACCACATGAGATGCTTTTGCATGCTTGCGTGATCATAATGGTGTGAGACATTGGAAGTTCCTGGTATGACCATTGAGAAAAGAGCATCCACTGAAGGATCCGCATGTGGTATCTGGCCAATGGGAGGAGAGGTATGGCGCTGCCATGATTCCCAACACCTTTAGAACTAACCTGGCCTTGGCTCTGTTGTTGTTGAGAAGAAGTGACACCAATCTTTGAATGTCTGATATCCTTTGGTTCGTTAGTGTTGCAGACATGTTTACAGTATCTAAATTTGCCTATGTAGGTAATAGTGCGACAAGGCGACAAAACAGACTTTTCGCAATTTATTGAGATACCCAGTTCTTGACAGATGCGAAAAGTGTAATCTCTGGCCATCAAAAGGAGATGCTTGGTGGGAGCTGTGAGGAGCCAGTCGTCCAAATATGGAAACACCTGGAATCCTTGTCGTCTCAGGTGAGAAGCTACCACTGCCATGCATTTGGTAAACACCGGGGCAGTGGTGAGACCAAAGGGCAGGGCCCTGAATTGAAAATGACTGGTTCCCAGCCTGAAGCGGAGGAATCTTCTGGAGCGCCTGTTCATTTTTATGTGATAGTACGTCCTGAAGGTCTATAGAGCACATCCAGTTTCCTTTTCCCAACAGGGGAAGAATGGATTGCAGCGTGACCATCCGAAATCTTGTTTTCTTGACCGATCTGTTCAAGATACTGAGATCCAAAATTGGTCTCCAGTCCCCTGTTTTCTTTGGAACTAAAAAGAACCTTGAGTAGATTCCGGATCCTAGTTGGTCTGCTGGCACTGGCTGAATAGCTCTTTTTGCAAGCAGTTTTGAAATTTCCAAAGCTGCTATATCCCTTTGAGCGGGTGGAACATCTGGAAGGGATTTTTTTGACCGACTTGGAAAACGAAGAAAGGGAATAGAATAACCTTCGGAAATGATGGACTGTACCCATTTGTCTTTTGTCAAGGATAGCCAGGCTTCTGGGTACAGTGACAATCTTCCCCCGACTGCCTCCGAAGATGGGCAGCCGGGCAACACCTCAGGGATACTGAAAGGGCTTATCGGAAGACGTTTCTCGATTGCCCTGGTTCTGCGGACCCCCTCTGCCTCTAGGCGGCGTCTACCATTGTTGTTCCCCCTCTGCCTCTGGCGGGGAACCGACTCTGTGCGTCAGGCGAAGTCCCTTGAGATTGTTTACGGAACCACATCTTTCCCCCCTTCTGACCTTTGGGGTAAGACCTCGAAGGAGTGGAAAAACGGACTCCGACGGCAGAAAGGGTCTTGCCATCCGTCTCGCACCTAGTCAGGGTTTCTTTCACTTGTGGACCAAAAAGAGATGATCCATCAAAAGGGAGTTTGTGAAAGACGTCTTGAAGGGTTCCAAAATTGCATAGCCGCATCCAGGCGTGCCTACGTAAGGCTACCCCTGTTCCTCTTGGCTCTGCTCGCTCCATCGGCCGCATAAGAGAGGAGGCGCATGGAGGAGTTGGAAATAGAATTAAGGATAGCCAGCTGCGTGTTCATTTTTCTTGGAAACCCGCAGCTGTAGGGTCCTTAAGCATTTCACTCGCTTCTTTGATCAAGTCCCTTTGAAGACGAAAGTGAAATGGCACAGGTAATTCAGCGAACGCATAGTAAATGTCGCTGAGGAGAACATCCGCTTCCGCACCTATCCATGGACCTAGATTCCTTGTTAGGTGGATGGACAGGCACTGAAGGATCAGCCAGTTCCTTCTTTGTGGCGGCAGCTACCACCATAGCATCCACAGAGACTCCTTTTGATAAAAATTCCTTGTCTGCTGGAGCTGTGATGAATTTGGAGGGTCTCCTGGGAGTGGGGTCCACTGAATCAGGAGCCGTCCATGCCTTTTAGCAACCACCTGCATGAGGGGGTCGAAGGGGACACCCAGGAGGTGGAAGGACGAGAGCCAAACGCCTCAAGATACACAGATTCGTCCTCCGAAGGGTTGAGGGCGGCCAATTTCCCCTCTGTTTAAGGATCTCCAGAATGTCTGCAAATGAGACATCTTCAGAAGGGGAACGGGGAACCCTCAGAATCATCCAGATCTGTGTCGGACGTGATAGACTCAGGTGAGTCAATGTGCTTCCTCTTGCACTTCCTCTTCCGAGGGGCTCTTCTGCCAAATCAGGAGAGGCCTCGGAAGAGGATGAAATCCCACAGGGGCTCCTGAGGAGTTGGCTCTCTGCGGTCCGGGATGAGGGAGTGAGTCGACTTACCCTGAGGCAGCATAGAGGGAGGGGCTGACGGAGCCGACTGTGGAGTAGAGCCAGGCTCTAACACACTCCGCATGACCTCAGCACCCCGTCAGGCAGAGCCAGAGGTCCCCGCTCCGAGGAGCTAAAGACCCCCTCGGCACCGACAGTGATGGCTCGAGGCCGATGTCGGAGCCGAACTCACCAGCGCCGGGCACCGAGAGGGAGAGGGGTCGGACAAGGGTCCGATGCCACTCACCCCTCGAGCCGACGAGGGAAGTCCGGCCGAGATTCCTCCATGGAAGAAAGCGGAGCCGACGGAGCCGAAGACAATTGTCTCGGCTCGAGGTGACCACAGTCTCGGTTCCGACACGACCCGGCTCCGAGCTCAAGAGAGTCGAAGGAGGAAGGAGTTGATGGACCGGGACAGGCACCGACTGATGAGTCGGGCTCTGAAGCATCTGGGCCAGTGCCTCAGACTTGAGTAGTCGACTCACCACCCTCTGAAGGTCATGATCAGACAACCTCGATGACCTAGAGGAATGAGACCTTTGGCTCCGTTCAGACAGCAGGGGAGATCCTGGAGCCGAATGAACGGAGCCAAGCGAAGGTGACCTAGACCTCTTTCTGGTTGTCGGCTCAAGATCTTGTCGGAGCCGACACGGTACTCGATAACCTCGGCTCCGGCCGAGGGAGCCACAGAAACTGTGGACTGAGTCTTATCGGCTCCAGCCGGAGCCGATAAAGGCAAAGGTTGAACAACCTGAGGTCTCGGCTCAGAAGCCGGAGCCGAAGACCTCGATGCCTTGGAGGGCTTCACTGTTGAGACAGACAGGGAATCCTCAGGCTTCAACAAGCCTCTCAATATGAGCTTGTTTTTCCTTTCCTGCAGGACCCTGGGGCTGAAGCCATGGCAGACAGCACAGGAGTCCTGCAGGTGCAAAGGCCCCAGACAATAGACACAAGAAGTGTGAGCGTCTGTCAGAGACATTTTCTGACAGCACGCATCACACTTCTTGAATCGGCAGACCTTTGCTTCTTTAGACATAGCCTAACTGGTGAACACAAACACACACTCAAACACACCAGTTATACCCTGTCAAAATAACAACTATATTAAAATATAGTAAAATTAAGTACAACAAAAGTAGTACACTACACAAACACTCCCTAGGGAAGGGAAGGCCAAAGGCCCAAGGGAAGAACTAAAAGTTCTTTTGACAAGAAACGGGAAGAAAATAGGTTCGGGGATAGAGTTTAATAAACTACACTAATTTAGGAATAATTAAACTAAAAAAGGGGAAACAAGAGTAACTTTTTATAGAAAAAGCTAAAACTTACCAGGAACCGGTAGAATAACCAACCTCGAAGCTGTAGCGGCAAACGAGATCTGAGGTAACTCTCGCCTAGCATTGTGGGATATAAGGGGAGCCTCGAGCCGGTGGAACCAACTCTCGAGCTTTAGAGTGGCCGAGTCGGAGCCGAGGTCGGCTCCGAACCCATCCAGCAAGAATGAAGGCGAGATAGACAACTTAACATCTTGTTTTTGTGCCTCTGCCCATTTATTGTGTGGCAGGTTTGGCATACCTTTTGCCTTTGGCAGGGTTTGAAAGTGGAACCTGTGATCCTGGGACACTATATTCAAAACCCATTTGTCCTGGGTGATCATGTGCCAATTTTGAGAGAAAAGTGCTAGTTTTCCCCCTAAGGGGGCTGCAAGAAGATAAGTGCTTGGTGCTGGCAGAGGCAAGTCATTGGGACTGTTTCCTGTATGGCTGTGCTTTGTCTTCTCCACTTTTGGAGGTAGAAGCGCCCCACTGTTTAGGCCTGTATGAGCCCTGGGGCTGGGATCTGCCTCTGGGACGTCTGTATCTGCCTCTTTGTGGCCTGTCCGACACTGGAAAGGACCAATTCTTTGTAGGCCAGTTCCTGCTATATTTTGGTGGCTGAACCTGTAAGAAATAGTTTACTGTTTGCATAGATTTCGCTTTGTCCTCCATTTTCTTCAAAACCTCCTCTGCTTTAACACCAAATAAAGTATCATGCTGTAATGGAGCATCTAATAATTTTGCTTTAACATGATCAGGCAGATTTGTTCCTTTAACCAAGCATGCCTCCTAATGACAGAACCCATAACTGCGGCCCTGCAGGAGGCCTCCAAAGAATCAAAACCACATTGCAATGTATGCTTTCACACTTGTTCAGTTGCATGCAATAAATCCTGTATTTCCTTATTTTCTGTGCAATCAGAATTAGTCAACATTTTCTGTTTTAACAGTGACATTAAGTATTGCTGATATTTAATCATATGAAATTAACAATTTAAAGCCCTTACAGCCAAAGTAGCAGAAGTGTAAACCTTTTTCCCCCATCTGTCTAATGCCCTTGAATCTCTGTCAGAAGGGACAGGGTTTTTTGCAGTAGCGGCCTTAATCCCCTTGAGACCCTGAGAAATAGTTTCTGGATCAGCAGCAGGATTTTTAAAAAAGAAATTTATGTGAATCAGGAAACCCTGTAGTATCTGTCAGGTTTAACAGGAGCTGGAGGTAAAGAGTCTGGAGAAAGGCCGTACTCTGAAAATACATCATCTACAATGTCTAACACAGGGGGAATAGCAAGAGGCCTGTGCTGAAGAAGTAAAAGAAAATCTCTAAGCCTTTTCTTTGATTCTGAGTAATCTTGGCTCTCCCAGTGGAAGTGCTCCCTCATGGTATGCAGGGTTTCCCCAAAAGAATAATCCTCAGGAGGAGAGGCTGAAGGAATGGATTCCTCAGCATCAGAATCCTCATAGGGAGGAAGAGAGTATTCCTGTACAGAAGAGGAGTCAGAGGAAATGGAAACCTGATCTGAAGAGTCATAGTCTGTCTCCTGCCTAGGCCTCTTGTCAGGAGGGGGATGGGAACCCCTGATCAAGGTAATAAGGTCTTCGGCCATTTTGAGCATCTGTTTCTTAGGCATGGAAGTCTGTCCTGGAGAATGCTGTACTTGTTTCTTTGTCTTTAAAGCTGCTGTAGTCTTTGCTTTTGAAGCTGAAGTAGGCTTTACATATAGCTGTGTAGGTCTGAAAACACCCTCCGAAGCTGATGCCTGCTCAGCTGCTCTGGACCCATCTGAGGGAGTGATTTCCGAGTGTCCAATACCTTGAGTATCCAGAGGCCTAGCTGGTTCCACGTGGGAGTCGTCAGCGGCCTGTGGCTCTGAGGTAGCAGGTGTCAGGGGCTGCGAAAGCACCTCACTGAGAACCAGTGACTGGCTTAGCGGAAGCTTCTTCGGTTTTGGATCTCGGATGCCTGTCCTTCTCTTTTTCCTTGTGTTTTTTTTAGAAATTCCAGTCGTCGGCTGTTCCAACGGCATTATGTAATTGAATTTTCGGCCAAAGTAATGATAAGCAAAATCAAACCAAAGCTTAATAGTGCGTTTGTTGAATCTAGCACAAAACCGACAGCTAGCAATGTTATGATCAGGGCCTAGGCAAGGAATACAGTAAGAATGATAATCCTTATGAGGTATTTGCTTCCCACAAGAAATACACTTGTTAACTTTTTCTGACATCGGTCTAGGGCAAGAAAAAAGTTTCCCCAATGGGGTACTTAGCTTTAATTAAGACTTCAGATCTGAAATTCGCCTGTGAAAATCTCAGGAGTCGGCCGACCGGCACTTGTGAACTGCTTTTGCTTTGGGCACCACGCGGCAAGAAAGACTTAAGAAAATGGTGTCGGCTACATCTTTTATACCCCTGGCGCACTGACGTCAGGGAAGAGGCGACAGCAACCGATGCCGGACCTAGACTTTGGAATTCTGGCCGACTGCGGGTAGCCTGCCAGCAGGATAAGGCTAGAGTAATGACTGCAACAGTGAAACACGATGAACATGTTTCGGTTCTGAAGAAATAGGAATCTTTCTCCGTGCCAAGGAGGACGGCTCCGAGGCTGATGTTGGAGGCGAGCTCACCTGCGCTGATGCTCCGAGAGGGAGAATGGGGTAGGACAAGGGTCCGATGCCACTCACCCCCCTCGGAGCCAACGAGGGAGCCCCGGCATCCGGATTCCTCGATCGAAGGTACTATCGAGGGAATCGAAGCCGAAGTCGGAACCGAAGGAGATATGGTTATCAGAGCCAATGGTTCCACTACTCGAACCCAAACGAACTCCGGCTCTGAGCTCAATGGAGTTGGAGAAGGAACAGAAAGGGAGGTGGATGGAGACGATACTTGTCGAGGAGGGCTAGACAATATTTTAGCTAGTGCCTGTGATTTTAGCAACCTACTTACTACTCTCTCCACATCATGATCAGACAGCCTAGAGGATGGAGAGGAGTGTGAAGAACGGTGGCTACATTCACTTTGCAATAATGGAGAGCCAGGAGCCAAATGAACTGCCTCTAACGAAGGGGACCTCAGCCTTTTATGGCTCTGAGACGGCTCCGAAACATCCGATGGAGCCGACAGAGGGGTTGTCTTGTCGGTGCCAGCCGGAACCGACATACTTGGTAAATCCTGTACCGGAGTCTGCTCCAAAGGTGGAGCCAACAGTTTAGAGGATTTTGGGGATTTCACTGGCTGTGAACTCTGCCAGTGAATCCTGAGGTTTTAACAGACCCCTAAGGATCAATTTGTTCTTCCATTCCTGCAGGACTCTTGGACTAAAGGCATGGCAGATAGAACAAGAGTCCTGCAGGTGAACAGCGTCCAAACAATAAACGCAACTAGTATGCCCATCTGTCAGAGACATTTTCTGACAGCACAAGTCACACTTTTTAAATCCAGATACTTTAGCTTCTTTAGACATAACTCAACCACAAAAGAACAAGCACCAGAAGAGAAACACAGATAGAAAACAATTCTATTCTAGTCAAAGTAAAACAGACTATGTATATATATATATAAAACAATCTCCCTTTTTTTTTTTTTATATAAACGATAGCAAAAACAGAAGGAAAGGAGAGCCTCTAAGTTAAATGGCTGTCCTTGGGAAAGGAATGGGGGAGGGGAGAACTCTCTAACTTAAACGAGTTCTACTAAAAAGGGAGTATAAAAGAACAAGGTACTCAACAACACACACTAGTGAATAAAACTAAGAAAGGTAACTTATCTAATAGTTTTATGGAGTATAAGAATATATTTCTACACAAAAAATTTGAAAATACAAGCCTGAGCCAGAAAACGACACACCTCGCAGCTGAAGTGGCAAACGAGATCTGGGTAGCTATCGCTAGGCATCATGGGATAAGGGGTAGCCTCGAGCCAGTAAACAGCTCTTGAGCTATTGACGATGGCAGAGTCAGAGCAGAGGATCGGCTCCAATCCCAAACAGCAAGAATGAAGGCGAGATAGACAACTTGACATCAAAAGTTATGTACTCACCATAACAATGCATCTGTATTATCTATTTTCATTCTTCCTCAACTAATGGTTCTCAAATCCGACCTCTAATATAGCTCACTCATTTACTAGATTCACAGTTGCAACTCTCGAGTTCCTCCCTTTACCCATATGCCTTATCATCCTAGAATACCTCAGATCAAGTCTGCTGTCCCAAATAACATAAGTATGAAGCCAAATAAATATAGAAAGGAAAATAGAACCACAGAAAAAGAAGTTTGGAGCTCAAACATGAACAATCAGGTTCCCAAAGGAGCATACCTTAGATCTCAACAGAAAAAAGGGAAGGAGGACGGGGGGCAGGAAGTTGAAGAAGAATGAAAATGGACAACACAGATGCATTGTTCTGGTTAGTACAGAAGTTTTGTATCTGATGTCATTTTCATTCATTCCTCAACTGATGGGACAGAGTCTCCAGATAGATAAACTTTGGGTGGTCCTCACAGAAGGATATTCCAGAGTACAGTGGAGCCAAATGCTACCCTATTCCTGTAAAGCAATTCTAATTTCTAGTGAGCAATAACAGTATGAGCACTGGACCAAGTGGTAGTGGCACAACTGTATCAATATACGTTCTTGACTAAACAGCAGTTGGAAGTGGCTACAGAACTTGTGGAATGTGCTTTGGGGGAGGGACTTAGTAAAAATAACCCTCATTCTTTGTAAACAAATATACAATACATCTACCGTTTAGCTAGAGTCACTTTACATAATGCGTTTTCCCTATTTGCTCTTGGAAAAAGATACAAATAATTGTCAGTCTTGTTGAAATCTTTGGATCACTGAAAATAAAATTTAAGCTGTCGGTGCACGTCCAAAAGATTTGGCATACATTCACCCTTGTTGGAAAGAGTAATGGTAGATTGATAACCTGATTAATGTTGGATTCGGAAGCCACCTTAGGTAAAAAAGATGGGTTACTGCAAAGGGAAACCCTAACCTTATGAAAACTCAAACAGGTAGAACTGAAGGAAAGGGTCTGGAGTTTAGATACTTGTCTAACAGAAGTAATAGCAACCAGAAAAATCATTTTCCATTACAACTATTTAAGGTCCATCTTCGCTGATGGTTCAAATGGAGGTTAAGTCAGAACATGAAGCATGATAGTCAAATCCCACAGGGAATTAGGATCCTTGACTAAACGCCTGAGCAGAAAGGTGCCTTTAATAGCTCTCGAGACCCTCCCCTTACCCACAATGCACTACACCCAGCCAAGCACTTTTGAGACCAAGTTTGCTGATTCACCATCCATCGATAACTAGGACAGGATACAAAGAAAAGTAAATGAGGCTCAAACATGAGACCCAAGTGCCCCGCCATCTTCCACACATCCTCTGCAAGAATAAGGCAGGGGGGTAGCTAGGTGGGAAAGTGAGGAGGAATGAAGATGGACAACACAGATGCCAAGTTATGGTAAGACATAACTTTTTAATCTGATGTTGTCTTCATTCCTCTTCACGATTTGGTGAGAGTCCCCAGCTATGTGACTCCTGGGCAGCCCTCATGGAAGGATCTGCCAATGTACTATCAAGCCAAAGGAAGCCCTGTTCCTAGACATGATATCCAATTTGCACTGCACAACAAAGGTGCGACTGTTTGACCAGGTAGCTGCAGCGCAAATATCAACAACAGAAATTCTGGATGAGAAGGCAGAAGAAGCAGACACAGATCTAGTAGAATGTGCTCTTGGAGGTCGAGGTAGCTCTAAGCTTCTCTGGGAATAAATTAAAAGTGATGTGGTCAGTGATCCATTTGGCCAGTGTGATTTTATACACCACTTAGGCTAGTTTGTTAGTAGGGAAGGCTATAAACAATTGGTCTGACTTCTTGGGCTGATTTATTCTGTGCCGATAAAAACGTAGTTGTCTGTGAACATCAAGGAGATGAAGAATATACTCTCCTTTGCTAGAAAAATTAGGAACTACCACCGGTAACTGAATGGATTGGTTAATATCATTTTCCGAGGCTACTTTATGTGTAAGAGAGGAACTGGTATGCAGAGAAACCCTGTCTTTATTAAAAACTGCATCCAGAATGGCTTGCAACACTAAAAGAACTGCTCTCATCTCAAGGGCACTGATATGCATCCTGGTCTCCAGACAGGACCACGTGCCTTGGACCATCTTTCTCCTGTAATGCCCCTCCACCCCAACTGGGAAGGGTCCGTGGCTACTGGAGGAGGAATCAAAAAGGATCTGCCTAAAAAGAGTTTGATTAAATTCATCAACGGATATGATGTTTGCAGATTGGTGTTAGTCTGAAGGGAATACAGAGAGGGTGGTAGAGTATAGACCATTGTACTGCTAATGTCCACTGATTAATTCACATGAAAAACCTTGCTAGAGGAACTAACAAATCTCTGCTGACACGGACCCCAGAGCTTTTAAGACTAGCCATGCAGGGGGACTGGTGGGATAATAGTTCCTGATCTTGATTTGCCAGTGTCGTTACGTGGTGCAGGGGAACAGAAGCTATTTGATCCATCGTGTTCCTATGAATCCTAGGTTCTGCACAGGAGTCAGATTGGACTTGTCTAACTTTATGGTGATGCCCAGGGAATGTGAGAGCTGAATCAAATAATCTCTGGCATGGAGAAGTTGATGCCCCGTGTGAGGGGTAAGGAGCCAATAGTCTCCAAGTATGGAAACGCCTGGAATCCTTTGAGTCTCATGTGAGCTGCTACGACTGCCATGTATTTGGTGAACACCATGGGGCTGTGGAGAGCCTAAAGGGCAGTGTTCTGAATTAAAAAAGAATGGCTCCAAGCCAAAAAGCACAGATATCTCCTGGAGTGCCTGTCTATTTTGCTATGATAATACACATCCCCGAGATCTACTGAGCACATCCAATCGTCCTTGAACAATAGGGGCAGAATGGACTGAAACGTAACCGTTCAGAACCTCGACTTCTTAACATAAAGATCCAAATTGCTTAGATCCAGTATGGGTCTTAGGTCCCCTGTCTGTTTTGGTACCAAAAAGAAGAAGTAAGTTCCAAATCCACTTCATTCAGTCAGGACCTCTTGGATGACTCTCTTTTTGCAGCAATTTCTGAATTTCTTTGGCCAACTGCTGTCTCTGACTGGGTGGCATGTCGGGGAGATTCTTGCTGGTGTTTATGTTATTATTTAGTAATTTTAGGTCTATAAACGCTAACTTTTAGACCTGTTTTATTTAATGACAGTATCAAACCTATACAGAGTAGCCTAAATTTATGTTATTTTATGTTACATGTCATATTTTATTTTTATATTTTATTATTTTTATTATTCAGCGAGATATGATTAATATTATTTTTCTTGGGTAGCTGTTCTAGTTATTTAGATGCTTAGGACAGTATGCATTAATTTAATTATATTTATTATATTCCTTATATTAGTTATTTTATTTGAGAGCAGGCAAGACACAATGTATGCATAGGTAATCTTTGATTAGGAAGCGTCGCGCTTCAGTTATTAGTATTTATGCTGTATGTTGAATACTGTCATTATTTTTATGTTATTTTATATATTTAACACATTTATCTACTTTAGACAAGTTTAATAATCAAAATATTGGGCTTTTTTCTTTCAGTTTCAAAGCCTGCTATAATTACAGTCTCGGTGTATGAATTTTTTATTATGTTAATAGAGAATTGCAAAAGCACCTTAGTTAGTTAGCTGTGATCTGTACCTTTAAGGAGCTAAAGGGAGAGCAAGGGGCGTGGTTAAGTGTTTCAATGCTGGTATTTAAACTCACTTGTAATGGTACATACACTGAAACTTCGGACTCACCACGAACAAAACATCTAGTCGAATTCTAAATTTCAAAACCTTTTATTACAGAAACGGTAAGCGCTTTCGCATATATAAAATACGCTTCCTCAGACCATATCTTAAAACAATATTACCCAAGTTTATATTGTTGAACCAACAATCATTAAACAATTAAATGAACAATTAACAAATTAAACAATTGTCAAAGCTCCTTCAAACAGCAGTGAAATATAAGGTCTATTTTAAATGCATTCAAATGCTAAACAGATAAATTGAATTTTAAATAACATCCTACATTTAGACAAAAATAAATACAGACAAACTAAATTATGATAATTTGTGAATTATGTGTTATAAAAACTACTATGAATAACATTTAAAACAATTTATATTAAATGTAATCAAATATAAGTATATATATAACTCCAAGCTGACAATTGTTTAATTAATTTGTTAATTGTTCATTTAATTGTTTAATGATGGTTGGTTCAACTATATAAACTTGGGTAATATTGTTTTAAGATATGGTCTGAGGAAGCGTATTTTATATACGCGAAAGTGCTTACCGCTTCTGTGATAAAATGTTTTGAAATTTAGAATTCGACTAGATGTTTTGTTCGTGGTGAGTCCGAAGTTTCAGTGTATGTATTATATTTTTTTTTAACAAAGGACTCTTCAGTTAGAGCAGTTTATCTTTATTTTTATTTCGTTTTGGCTGCTTGTGGACTGCTCTAACACACGAGATGGCGAACTCCAGTGTAGAACTCGACTACAATCCGGAACCGAGGGTTGCTCTAAGTGAACATCATTGGACTGCTATTACTGGGTGTACTACCAATCCTTTATTGGCTCTGGATTTTAACATCCCTGCTTCAATGCCAAACATTGACACTGCTGACAATATCGAACTGTTTAATTCTAAAATTAGGCAGCTGGAAAATGATTTATACAAGCTACAGCGTTTAATTTGGCAACGCAAGCACATGGAGGCATGTCTACACTTCAGATTAATTCCCAGGGGCATGCAGATATTATGCATGCCCTCCTATGGTGAGAGTCATCCTGCCCTTCTTAAGAAGTGGCAGGAAATTAATCTGGATGCTAGCTTTAAATATGTACAACTGATAATAGACTACTTTAGTCCCATTGAAAACCAGCCATTAATTCAAGTGAATAAATTGAATAAGGAAATTAGAGACAGCTTTCATGATGACTTGTGCTGAAAGAGATTAGACAATATTTATAATCAAGTTAATTCATATGCTTTGAAACTACAACAGACTAAACATAAAAAGCTACAGCGTGATTATCGGGACTTCTCCTCTGGAGGGGTCTTTGTCTGGCCGAGAAGGGTTGATCGCAGTTCATTGGCTGAGAATGTAGTTCGTAATTTGGCGCCATCTGATTGTACGTTGGTTGCTCCTGATTCTATTACTCCTTTACCATCAGTTCCAATGGCTTTTCATTCTGATGATGGCTCCGATGCAGCGTTTGTTACGCCACCAGAATTACCTGTAACAGCTGAAATAACAGCTGCAACTTCTACCCCGCTACCTAATCAAGAAGCCAATCGCAATTTGGGAATGCAGAAAAATTTGGGAGCGATATGTAAGCATGGGGTACCTGATACCATGCCTGTTTTACCGCTTCCGATCAAGAAAACAACTTTTTCGCGCTACTGCTCCGAGAGTTGGGGGAGGAAGAAGCGCAAGTACTCGGGAGAAGGCACCACACACCAGAGGAGGAGACAGAGACCTTAAAGCATCTTTTTTTCAACCTTTCCAGGTTTGTACTTACACCTCATGATGTGACAGTATTAGACAAAGGGCTTTCTTTTATTCCCTCTCGGGGAAGTATTTTACCTGATCTGTTAACAGACCTGCGTATGTTTGGGCGAGCAATAGCTATATTTTAACACTAAAGCAACTGAAAGTGAGCAATACCATCTGCTAGAGTTCCCTTGCCACAAACGAAAAAGTACTTTTTCACCGCCATTACCAGGACATGTTGACTGTTTCGTAAAAATGTATGAGCGTGATTTTTACAATTATTTTCAAAATGGTAATAGAAAATGTATGTACTTTAATTTAACTAAGGAAGAGAAGTTGTCTCTGGACAAACTTATTAATGATCCGTCCCTTGTCGTTAGACCTGCAGACAAGGGCGGAGGCATGGTATTGTTTGATACTGAGAATTATATAAACCTTATGCATGACATGTTGAGTGATGATAGCACTTATGTTAGTATAGATGATAGGAAACTTATGAAAATAATTAGTAATTATCAATGATTCATTGTATGATTTGCTTATGTGCCGTCAGATTTCTAAAGAGCTTTATGAATTTTTTCATAATGAACATCCACAGATTCCTGTCATCAATGGCTTACCAAAGATGCATAAAGGCATCAATCCACCTCCATTTCGACCCATAGTTTCTGGGGAGAAATGGGCAACTGAGAATGTTTCCATTTATTTGGAGAACATACTGAAACCGTTGATTACTGAGATTCCCAGTATTCTAAAAGATACATATCAGTTGTTAAAGTATCTAGATACCCTGGAAATTGATTTAATAAGAGAGCAACATCTATTGATAACAATGGATGTCCAGAGTTTGTTCACTTCTATTCCGAATGATAAGGGCATACAAGCAATAAGAGAACTTATTCAAATGTTTCCTTCCATTGATCGCAACAAGGAAATACTTATTTGTCAACTTTTGGATTTAGTGTTATCCAATAATGTGTTTTCTTTTGGGGGGTGCCTATTTCTACAAGAATCAGGTGTAGCTATGGGCACCCCCTGTGCGAATACTTATGCCAATTTGGTGGTGTATCAGTGGGAGAGGGAATTCCTCTTTACTCATGAATGGTTCAATAAGGTCCTGGTATATAGGCGGTTTGTAGATGATATTCTAGTTGTATGGAATGGGATTCTAGATGAATTTAACTTGTTTATGTGCTATTTAGAAACGACCACCAGTTTTCTTAGATTTACTGTGGAGACATCCTACGATATGGTGACCTTTTTAGATGTCAGCTTATCCATTAGAGGAGGTAGACTGACCTTTACTCTACATAGAAAAACATGCTGGAAGAACACTATTCTACGTTTTGACAGTATGCATCCTTGCCATGTTTTTGGTGGCATTGTGAAGAGTCAATTCATTAGGTTATCTAAACTCTGTAGAGATGATTCAGATTTGTTAGCAGAAGCTGACAAAATGGTGATGTTATTTGTAGATAGGGGCTATGATAAGAACATGATTAAAGGTATTAGGGCGGAGGTTCTAGGAGAGAAACAGGCTTCAAAAAACGTTATTATATATAAGCCATATTCTGATGGATCTATACCAAAATATTCAAAGAATACATCTGAGAGGTTGCGGTTTGTTACTACTTATACTAATGATAGTTTAAACATTAGGAAGATTATAACTGACAACTGGGGTGTTTTGACAACTGATGAACAGACACTGAAAATAGTGGGCACTGTCCCCCTATTTACTTTTAGAAACAACAAGAGCCTAAAAAGGCTTTTATGTATTAACCCAAGAGATAGTCATGCTGCTGGAGTCTTTATTGGAAAAAAATTGGGCACCTTTCCATGCAATCATTGTAGTTATTGTAGATATATTTCTAGAGATCAAGTCTTTTTACATCCTGTGTTGGATTACTCCTTTAACTCCAGATTTCAGGCCTCTTGTGAGACTTCTGGCCTGATCTATTTGGCTACATGTGAGTTATGTTCTGTTTTTTATATAGGTTTAACAAAAAGGAAATTGAAAAACAGAATTTATAACCACTTATACGATATTAAATGCAGAAATGAATTGAACGCTTTGGCGAGGCATGTTATGCTTTATCCTGATCATTCTTTTGTGTTCAGGGTCTTACAGATTGTTAAAGAAAGCATAAGAGGTGGTGATTATATGGGCCATTTGGAACAAAAAGAGCTCCAATGGATTTTTAAGTTAAGGGGACACCATCCGCCTGGTTTGAACACCTATGTTTCACTTAGGTCCCATCTCAATTCTTGTAGATGAGTTGTTTATGAAAATTTTATTAATTACTCATAGGACAATCTATAGAGTCAATACACATGATGTTCTCACGTTTATGCTAAATAATTTTATGTAGTATTTTGGATATATGGTATTTTAATATATGAATATTTGATATTCGATATTTTAATTTATCAGTATGCATAATCATGAAATGAGTCATATGAAGGTTTTTGTTATTTTTATTATTATTATTTTTGTTTCATTTTTATATATCATTCAGTTATATACATCAATTTACTGAGATAGGGTTTAGTATGTTTCAGCTTGGAGTTATATATATACTTATATTTGATTACATTTAATATAAATTGTTTTAAATGTTATTCATAGTAGTTTTTATAACACATAATTCACAAATTATCATAATTTAGTTCGTCTATATTTATTTTTGTCTAAATGTAGGATGTTACTTAAAATTCAATTTATCTGTTTAGCATTTGAATGCATTTAAAATAGACCTTATATTTCACTGCTGTTTGAAGGAGCTTTGACAATTGTTTAATTAATTTGTTAATTGTTCATTTAATTGTTTAATGATGGTTGGTTCAACTATATAAACTTGGGTAATATTGTTTTAAGATATGGTCTGAGGAAGCGTATTTTATATACGCGAAAGCGCTTACCGTTTCTGTAATAAAAGGTTTTGAAATTTAGAATTCAACTAGATATTTTGTTCGTGGTGAGTCCGAAGTTTCAGTGTATGTATTATATATTTTTTTTTAACAAAGGACTCTTCAGTTGGAGCAGTTTATCTTTATTTTTATTTCACTTGTAATGGTGTGAATGTTTTGCTTGTCTGAAGAAGTTAGTGCAAGGTACTAACGAAAAGCTTTTATAGTGGCTTAATAAAATTTGTTGTTTTTCATGTTTTTTACATTTGGACTGGCCTGAGCAGAGTTCTTGGCTTTTGAATTAGCAGTGGTTTTCGCTAGTTCTTTACATAAAGATCCAAATTGCTTAGATCCAGTATGGGTCTTAGGTCCCCTGTCTGTTTTGGTATCAAAAAGAAAGAGTAAGTTCCAAATCCACTTCATTCAGTCAGGACCTCTTGGAGGACTCTCTTTTTGCAGCAATTTCTGAATTTCTTTGGCCAACTGCTGCCTCTGACTGGGTGGCATATCGGGGAGATTCTTGCTGGTGTTTGGTGTGGGGGGGGGGGTGTGTACTAGCCTCTGGATATTACGTTTAGCACCCAGGAATTTTTTGTCAAGTTCGCCCAGGCTTCTGGGTGCAAAGAAAGTTAACAGCCGACTGTTCCACAGAGGAACAGTTGGACAGCTGTTTAGGAGCGTTGATTGGGCTTGTCAGAGAACGGTTCTCTGAAGCCCTGGTTCTGTGGACCCACTCTGCCTCTAGGGGGATGTCTACTATTAAACCCTCCTCCTCTGCCTCTGGAGGAGGGGTCCCAGCGTGGGTCCTGGAAAGGCCCTTGGGATTTATGGAATCACATTTTCTTGCCTCCACGTTGATTCCTTGAAAAGGACCTCTAAGGTGTAGAAAATTTGATTCTTATGGCAGAAAGGGTCTTCCCATCTTTTTCACTGTGGGTGACTGTATCTCTAACAGAAGGCCCAAACAGTGATGAGCTATCAAAAGGGGCATTGGCAAAGGATGTCTTAAAGGGTTCTGCAAAATCACATTGTCTCCTTGGGAATAGTCCTGAACCAGCAGCTTGTAAGGTACCTTCCACTGTATGGGAGATCAGCCTACTGAGGAATTTGCAATGGACAACAGAGTGGCCATCTTCAGTGAAAGTTTCTTAAGCTCCTCCACAGGCACAGATTCAGAGAGAGTCTGAAAGCTCCTTGATCAGATCTCTCTGAAGCTGAGTAAAGTGAGCTAGATAACTTAATGACTGCAATACAAAAGTGGCTGAGGCATAATGCACTTTCCAAACCTGTCCAATGCTTTAGACTCCTTATTAGGCAGATGGACACTGGCACTTTCCTCTGCCTGTTCTTTCTTAGTGGCTGCTGCCACCATAATGGGATCAACTACAGGGCCCTTACTCCAGTCGTATCAGAAGGTGGGACAAGGAACCTATCTGGGCACATTGGAATGGGCTCTATGGTATTCTATTCCTTCCATGCCTGATGGGAAACCAAATCAACAAGGTCGTCAGCCGTGGAGGGGGGGGTCAACCAGGCCACTGATGGGCCAGCCCCAAAAGCCTCCAAAAATAGTGACTCCCCAGAAGAAGGAGGTTGGACAGACCACCCACCTTTCTGCTTCAGGATTTTTACAATGTCTCCGAAGGATCAGGTGGGGATCTAGGAGATCCTTCTCCCACATCAAAGTCAGTGTCTTTGGTTAATGACTCCATCAGGGAGTCAGTGTGCCTCCTTTTGCATATCTTCTTCCGGGGGACTTCCTCCACGGGGTACTCAGGGAAGTATCAGAAGAAGGGGATCCCCCTGAGCAGGGAGATCCTGGAGACTGCTCAGGACGGCCTGAGTCAGGACAAAATGAGAAGTCTCAAGACCCTGACCCAATGGGGTATGAGGGTAGGATGCAGGACATGATATGATTCTCCGCTGCAGAGGAAAATGCTTTCCACTACTTGGAAGGCTGATGAACCCAGAGAGGCCCTCTCCGCTTCTCCCGGAGATGAAGCAAAGAAAGGCAAGCAGCCAGGACTCACACCGTATCCGTGACCTCCAGAGGGAACTGGACCCAAGCAGTCTAGGGCCGAAGTACCCAGGGGAAGGGCCAGCTCTGAAAAAGATGGAGCCAACCAAACTTCCCAGAACCCTGCACCAGCACCTCAGCTACGAGATCAGCTCTGCTCTAAAGGAATAGGAACACAGCTGATCAGGGGCACTACTGGAGTCGATGGAAGGTGGTTTCCCTGGCACCAAAGGTAACACTCACAGGAGTCCGAAAACCTGCAACTCCGAAGCAGGGGGTCGGATCGGAGAAAGAGTCCAGAAGGTATGGGCCAGGTAGCTCACAGATCCGATAGGTGATGGAGCTGAAACTACCCCATCTGAATCTGGGCCTTGAGGAATTTTCTCATCATCCTATGTCCGCCTCGGACCAGCTTCTAGAGGACCTGGAAGAAGATGATGAGGGAGGTCTGGAGTGTTTCGAGATGGGTGAAGGGGACTTTCCTGACCAGCCTTGGGACTTGCTCCAAGTTCTCGGATCCAGAACCCTAGGACCCGAAAGTGGAGTCGAAGAGGAAGGAGGTGACAGTGTAATTATCCAAGTCAGATCTGAGGAGATTTGTGGATCTGATAAGCTGGAAATTTTCATCGGATCCAAGGAGATTGGAGCTGAAACTTTCTTAGTTTTGCATTTTGGCTCCTAGGGGTCTACTGGGGAGGGAGAGAGAGACCTCTTCTTAGCCCCTTTAAAAGAAGAGGACAACGCCACAGAGGGGTCTGAGCCTCAGAAGCTGAAGAAGGAAAAAAACTTAATATAAGTTTATTGCACCTATCCATAAAGGCACGTGGGCTAAAGGACGCACAAACTTTGCAAGCAGCTTTAAGGTGATCAGCGCCTAAACAACAGACCCAGTCCTTTTGGGTATCTTCATTGGGGATCCTGTGCCCACAAGAAGTGCAATGCTTGAAACCTGGTGAGGATTTGTCAGATACAACAACAACAAAGTGAAACCTGGCACTAAAGCCCACCAAAACTAATGAACACACAACAACCCACATGGTTTAGCACTAAAGAAAAGGATCAATACTGTTTAATATTAACAAGCTATATCTCAAATACCACTACCAAAAGTGGCCTGTTGGTTATCTGCACACACACAACTAATTCTAAAGTCCTGATATTGGATAAGAGACCACGAGGAAGGAACACACTCATAACATACAACAGAAGTTAAGAAATAACCTAGCAGAAGAAGAAGAAGAAGAAAGGAATTTTTTGTATTTAGCTATCCAACTTTCTGAAATGCTCAAAAGCACAGAGCCACGTCCAATCACTGAAGCGGCAAATGAGATCCGAGGTGCTTGGGTGGGTGTAGTGCATTATGGGCAAGGGTGAGGAGCTCGAGAGTTGGATCCAAGTCTGGAAAATGTGGCCGAGCTGGAGCCAAAGATCAGATAAGAGAGAAAATTATAATATTACAGAGAGAGAAACACCTATCCATAAAGGCACGTGGGCTAAAGTGCGTCCTTTAGCCCACGTGCCTTTATGGATAGGTGTTTCTCTCTCTGTAATATTATAATTTTTGGAAATGTCTGTATTTTGTATAATGATGGAGCTTTTCTCCCCGGGCCTCCGCTGAAAAAGGACATTGTATCCAGTCGGATTTTTCCCGGTTAACAAATGTAAAATAAAAAAATAAATAAAATAAATAATAAAATAAAATTGTGAGGAAGAATGAAGAGGACAACGTCGGATTAGAATGTTACAAAACATCATAAGAAGGACAGACTCAAAAAGCAAAGAGGAAATTGCTCCCAGTTTACAGGAGCTGGAAAAGTCCACTGGAATGATAGTAGAAAGTAGGATGAAGAAGAAAATATATGACTACAGACTAGAGGTGCTGCAGCCCTTCTTTCAGAAACAGAAGAAAAGTACAGTTTTGTACCTACCATAAATGTAGATGTCCGATAGGAATGCATCTGCAGTCCTTACAAATGGGTTGTCCTGTCGTCAGGCAGCCCTTCGGTCGGCCGGATTCCAAAGTCTGGGTCTGGCCTCGGCTGGTGTCGCACTTCACCAGACGTCATAGCTGCAGTTATTCGGGTATAAAGGCATCAGCCGACGCCATTTTCCTCAGTGTTTCTTGCCCCAGATGCCAGGTGGCCTCTTGGAAGGCTAAATTTGGATAAATGCCAATGATTCCAAATAGTAGAGAGCAAACACAAAAAATAAGCATGTATGTACATATATACAAACAAATACACCATAATAGATCCCCCCCAAGCTAGCTGAAGGCTGACAAATACCCTAGGAGTACCTCAGAGGGGAAGGTGGGTGGGTAATCCTGACTGCAGATGCATTCCTATCGGACATCTACATTTATAAAAAGTGAATGAGCCAAAAGCAACCAAATAAACCAAGAAAAGTGAAACAGAAGTTCTACCAAGCACAAATAAATCGAGGCTCCAAGAGATAAAAAATGCTTTAATAAGCACTGTAGAAAACACTCCACAACAAAGACTGGATCTGTAAGGTACAAGAAAGCACAATAACGTTATCCACCAAGACGTTTTCGTCGCCAACTTCGTCAGTTATACATCCATTTTTAAAAATAAATGCTTTTATATACTGTTTAAATTTCATCACAGATCAATTAACCAATCATTTAAGACCATTTGTTAGAATTAATTATAAAAACTAATTAGTTCAAAACACCTTCACAAAACAAAAATAAATATACTTCTCTAAAAAAAATGCATTCTCCTTTTATTCCCCATTTGTAATGAATTATTTAAATACTTTTAAAACTTTTTAAAAATCTTTTTAAAACATCATTTAAAATAATTTGAAATAGTTTCTGCATTGAGCATAAATAAAACTTATGAATCTGAAATTGCAACATAGCACCATCTTGTGGCCATAGTGTGAATTACAACAAAATCAACAGCCAGGAATTTAAAAGTTCCAAGGAAAAAATGTATATATTTTTTTATGATTGTATGCAGAAAGACCTAACAATGAAAGTGAAACAAATACAACCCTTTTGAATTAAAGCTTTGCAGCTCTCATCTTCAAAACCGGGGCCAATGATACCATATCATTGAGCCCAAAATTACGGTTTGCATCTAAGAAAAGTTGCCAGTACAATTCTTTGTATTCAATGAGTGTTTCCCACATCCCACCTCTTGGATTAGTAGGAACTACTTCTAACATGAAGAAAGAGTAACCTGTGGTGTTACATTTAGTTGAATGCTTGCTCAATGCATTTTTCTCATCCATCACCCTAACATCATATAAATGCTCATATATTCTCTGTCTGAGCTTTCTTTCACTCTTTCCAACATAGAAAGAGGGACATTTTTTACAAACAGCTAAATATATGATGCCTTTGGTGTCGCAATTGGCAAATGTATTCAAATGCAGGGTCATGTTTCTTGCTTCTAAAAACATTGTTTCCCCGCAGTTCAAATGTGTGCAATATTTACATCTCCCACATTTGTATAATCCTTTCTTGGATTTGTTACTATTGTTGCACATGTTGACTTTCGTCCCCCCTTCCAAGTAATTTTTGATGCTTTTCCCTCTACGGTAGACATGGGTTAACTCTTTGTCAAAAATATGTTCAAGGTCTGAGAATTTAGAAAAACTGTACCATTCCCTTGAAAATATATTCCTCACAAAGGCTGATTGTTCGCTGAAGGTGGTAATTAACCCTGTCTCTTTCCCCAAAGCTGCATGCCTGCCCTTGGTTGTGGGTCAGTTTTTCTTCCTTACCTAAAATAGGTGCAAAAGCATCTGCTCTTTTTATATTGACTTCTTCAAGTACTTTGTTGAACATTTCCAAAGGATACCCTCTCTGAGTGAAAAGGCCCCTTAAAAAATTAGTTTCATCAAGAAAGACCTTGTTGTCAGAGGTCATTCTGCTGGACCTAACCAATTGTCCTTTCACTACCCCCTTCTTCTGGTGGGGGGGATGGCAACTGGTAAAATGCAAATAAGAGTTAGAGAAGGTTTCTTTCCTAAAAATTCTTGATGTGAATTTCCCTTCTTTCTTCTCCATGTGAACATCTAAATATTTCAATTCCTGTTCATCAAAGTTACTGGTAAATGTCAAAAAAGTCGAAGTATTGTTTACATACATCAAAAGATTGTTGAAATTTTCTTTGCTACCCTTCCAAAAAAAACACAAATCATCTAAAAACCTAGTATAAAGGGAGCATTCATTAAACAAAAGGAGATTTGAGGAGAAAATTTTCTTCCCAGAAGGCCATGATGATGTTTGCATAAGCAGGTGCACAGTGTGCACCCATCGCAACGCCCTTTTCTTGTTTGAAGTACTCCCCTTGAAAATAGATGAAATTGTTTTTTAATACTATTTCCATCAGTGTCAAAGTATTCGTGGAGTCTACATTTATGGTAGGTACAAAACTGTACTATGTCCTTCAAGGATGCATCTGCAGTCCTTACAAATGGGTAGAGAACCATAGCTAAACAAGGGGAGGAGGAAAGAGTAGAGATTATGGTGTAGCTAGGATCCCTTGCAAAACAGCAGTGGCAAAACCTGCTCGGGATCTAGAGTATAAAGGTAAATTGTAATGCTTGGCAAATGTATGCACGGAGGTCCAAGTAGCAGCCTCTATAATGTCCTTGGTAGCCACTCCTCGTAAGAAAGCTGTGGTAGTGGATGTAGCCCTTGTGGAGTGAGGCCTGATGTCCTCTGGAGTTTTCTTTCCATGGTAGGAGTAACAAAATCTAATGCAATTTCCTATCCATTTGGAGATTGTCTGTTTTGAAATTGGTTTTCCTTCCTTTCCTGTGGCATATGCTACCAGAAGCTGGTCAGTTTTTCTATTGGACTTAGTCCTGTCCAGGTAGTAGCGTAACTGTCTGTGTACATCCAAGGTATGCAAAAGTCTTTCTCCCCGGTTCTGTGGGTTTGGGAAGAATGTAGGTAGGTGGATAGCCTGATTTAATGACACTCTGGATACCACCTTAGGCATAAATGTAGGATTTGTTCTCATGGACACTCTATCTTGATGGAAGATCAGAAAGGGTTGTACTGCCATTAATGCCTGTAGTTCAGAGACCCTTCTTGCTGAAGTTATTGCCAGCAGGAAAGCAGTCTTCCAGGATAAGTATTGTAATTCTGCTGTTGCTGCTGGCTCGAAAGGAGGAAGTGTCAATTTTCTAGCACAAAGTTCAAGTCCCATGCTGGCAATGGTGGTTTCCTGGGAGGTTTTACATTTTTAATTCCTCTCAGAAACTGTCTGAGCAGGGGATGAGAGAAGACAGGAGGATCCAAGCTGTATTGTGCTGAAATAGCTGATGCATGTATCTTGATGGAAGAATAGGACAGGCCTGTGTGGAAGAGCTCTGCCAAGTACTCCAGGATGTTGGCCATGTTTACCAGAGTCACATCTTCTCCCTTTGCAGCACTCCAAATGAGATATCTTTTCCATTTTGCTGCATAATTCTTTCTTGTTGAAGGTCTGCGAGCCTCCAGGATTATGTCTTTAACCCTTTGGGATAAATTTGGGTTAATTGCTGTTATGTAATGTTCCAGGCAGTTAGCTGCAGAGTTTTCAGGTTTGGATGCAGGATGTTGTAGTTGTTCTGTGTTAACAGTAATGGGATCAGGGGTAGTGTCCATATTTGTTCCAGAGACATGCTCCTCAGCAATGGGTACCAATGTTGTCTTGGCCAGTCTGGAGCTATCAGAATGATCCTTGGACGGTCCTCTTTGATCTTCAGAAGCACCTTGTGCATCAAAGGAAGTGGTGGAAATGCGTATGCTGTCAGGTTTTTCCAACTGAAAGATAGGGAGTCCACCTTCCAAGCAAGTGGGTGGTACGTCCTTGTGCAGAATTTCTTTAGCTGGTGATTGAATGGGGATGCAAACAAGTCTATTTGTGGTAATCCCCATTCTCTTGTGATGGCTTTGAAGATGTCCGGATGAAGCATCCATTCGTGGGCATCTGTGGTTGTTCTGCTTAATATGTCCGCTAGAATGTTTTCTTTTCCCGGTACAAAAATTGCTTGTAACTGAATGTTGTAGCTCAGGGCCACATCCCATAGGTCCAGTGCCAGCCGGCATAGAGGATATGAATGGGTGCCTCCCTGTTTGTTGATGTACCACATAACTGTGGTGTTGTCTGTCCTTATTATCAACTGACCTTCTTGGAGAAATGGTCTGAATGTCTGGATTGCCAATTTTACTGCCAGCATTTCCTTTAGATTTATGTGTAGGCGCAGCTGGTCTTGAGTCCATAAGCCTTGTATGCACTTGCCCTGCATGTGTGCCCCCCAACTGAGGTCTGAGGCATCTGTCGTGATGGTTTGGCTTGGTTGGCTGTTGCAGAAGGGCAATCCTGTGTTTGATTGACAGGCCTGAGCCCACCATAGGAACTCTTGTTTCAGGCATGGGATTATTGGGATTTTGGTTTCTAGGCTGTGCTTGTGTTGGGACCACAAGTTCCTTAGGTACCACTGTAGCTTTCTCATATGCAGTCTGGCATGAGGGACCAGAATTATGCAGGATGCCATGAAGCCTAGAGCTTGCAGTACTTTTCTTGCAGTTAAGTGGTTCTGCTTTGTTAATGCCAAGAAGTAGAGAGGTAGTTGCTCTTTCTTTTCTGCAGTTAGGAATGCCATTTGTTTTGATGTGTCCAGCTCTGCACCCAGAAAGGTTATTCTTTGGGATGGAATCAGCCTTGACTTTTTTATATTGACTGTATATCCCAAGGCTTGCAGCAGGTAAATGACTCTTTGTAAGTCTTCTGCTAGCTTGCTTTTGTTGTCCGCTTGTATCAGGCAGTCGTCCAGGTAGGGATAAATTTGGATTCCCTGAAGTCTGCAATGAACAATTACTGATGCCAGGCATTTTGTGAACACTCTGGGTGCAGTAGATAAGCCAAAGGGCAATGCTGAAAATTGATAATGCTCTGATCCTGCAAGAAATCTGAGGTATCTTCTGCAAATTGGTCTTATGGGGACGTGCAGGTATGCCTCCTTGAGATCTAGACTTACCAGCCAAGACTCCTTGCCCAGCATGGGAAGAAGCTGCTGTAGAGTCAGCATTTTGAATTTTGGAACAATAAGGAATGTGTTTAAAGCGGACAGGTCTAGAATGGGTCTCCATTTGTTTTCTTTTCTTGGTACCAGGAAGAGTCTGGAGTAAAATCCTTTTCCTTGCTCCATAGATGGTACCTTTTCCACAGCTCTCATTCTTAATAGCTGAGATATTTGTTTTAGAGCTTCTGTCCTTTGAGTAGGTGGTAGGTTTGGCATTCCTCTCTTCCCTGGTAGAGTATGGAAATGGAACCTGTAACCTTGGTCTATAGTTTGCAAAATCAATTTTTCCCTTGTGATGCAATGCCAGTTTTTTGAGAATAAGGTTAGTTTTCCGCCTAAGGGTGCTTCTAGTTGTTCCCTGGTAGGCGGTGCCACTGTCAAGTCACTGTGATTGAGTTGTTGTAGTGGTGGTGGCTGCGTCCATGCCTCGCTGGTTGTTACCTTGCCACTGGCGTCCCCTGTAGGCACCCCTGGATTGGTTTCTGCCTCGAACGCCTATTCCTGCCTCTCTGAGCCTTAGAGGAGTCCGGAAAGGACCAATTCTTGGAGGGCCAGTTCCTGCTAAACCTTGGAGGTTGAACCTGTAAGAAATCTTTCACCGTTTGTACAGATTTCACCTTCTCTTCCATCTTTTTTAGCACCTGCTGAGCAGGGGAACCAAATAAATTGACCTTGTCCATGGGTGCATCCAAAAGCTTTGATTTGACATGGTCTGGTAATGTCTGTTCTTTCAACCATGCATGTCTCCTGATAACTGTGCCAGTCATGGCTGATCTAAAGGAAGCCTCCAGTGCATCATAGCCACATTTTAAAGAATGGTTACTAACCTGCTGTATGTTATGTACCATTTCCTGAACATATTTTTATCTAAAGATTCTTCAGAGGAAAGCTTTTAGTTAACTGGTCAAGCATAAACTCTTGATATTGAATCATATGAAATTGGCAGTTCAAAGCCCTAGCTGACAAGGTAGCAGAAGTGTAGACTTTTTTACCCCATCTCTCTAAGGACCTGGATTCCCTTTCAGAGGGAGGGTTTTAGTAGAAGTAGCAGCTACAGCTTTAGGGCCCTGGGCGATGGTCTCTGGATCTGCAAATGGAGCCTTGTATAAATGGTGATGAGTGTCCGGGACCCTGTAGAACCTATCGGGCTTAGCAGGAGCCGGAGGTAATGAATCAGGAGCAGTGCAAGCATCATTAAATGCATCATCTACAACAGAAAGAACTGGAGGTATAGCTAAAGGCCTATGTTGTGGCAAATGTAGAAAGGTTCTAAGCCTTGTTCTGGAGTCTGAGAAATCTTGGCCCTGCCACTGAAATTGTTCCCTCATAGCATGCAAGGTTTCCCCAAAGGAAAATTCCTCAGGTGGAGAGGCTGAAGGAATGGACTCTTCAGCATCAGAGTCTTCGTAAGGAGAATAAGAAGCCTCAGGAAGGTCTGTATGTTCTGATTCATCAGAGGAACCATCAGTGGATACTGGTTCAGGGGGCTCTGCTCTAGGTCTCTTTTCTGGAGGTGGGAGAGAGGCCCTGTCTGGATGAGGCTGGGATCCACGAATTAAAGAAATTAAATCCTCAGCCAAAGATAGCATATGAGAGCTAGTGCTGGGCCTGTGTGAGGGGGGTTTGGCAGGCACAGATTTTGAAGCTTTGGCTGCTTTAGCCCTGGCAAAGGCCTTAATAGACATGGCTGCAGGAGGCCTAGCAGCTCCACGTGCAGGGGTTGAAATATCCAGGGGAATTGTGTCTGATAATTCCTGAGAAACCGCAACAGAAGGCTGGATTTCAGAAGCAGATTCTACCAGGTTAGAGGAGGCCTCGGTAGAAGGCATGGTTTCGGCTGGAGAAAGAACCGCTTGCTCGGTTTCGGCCGAAACCGAGACACTCGCGGTTTGCTTAATCGCGGTTTCGGCCGAGACCGCGGACCGCGAGTGTCGGTCCTTTTCTTTTCGTTTTTTGGAAATTTGCGTTGTCGGAGGATCCGACGGCATAATGTAGGCAAAATCAGAGCCGAAAATTTGTTCAGCAAACTCCGACCGACGTCTAAGCGTCCGTCGGTTAAAAGAAGCGCAGGCTAGACAAGCTGCTACGTCGTGGTCTGGGCCTAAGCAATGTATACAGTAGGAGTGGAAATCTTTATGAGGTATTTGTTTCCCACAAGATAAACAGTTATTCACTTTCTCTGACATCGGCTGAGGCAAGAAAGAGTCCCCAACGGGGTACTTAGCTTTTTAGAAGTCTTCGAAGTAGTATTCGGTAGTAGTAATCTCTGGATCTGACCGACCGGCACTTGCGAACAGCTTCTGCTTCGGGCGCCACGCGGCAAGAAAGACTGAGGAAAATGGCGTCGGCTGATGCCTTTATACCCGAATAACTGCAGCTATGACATCGGGTGAAGTGCGACACCAGCCGAGGCCAGACCCAGACTTTGGAATCCGGCCGACCGAAGGGCTGCCTGACGACAGGACAACCCATTTGTAAGGACTGCAGATGTATCCTTGAAGGACATCGGGGAATGATTCTGGTGACAGTCATACAGTCATATCAAAAAGATGTGAGGGGTCATCCTGAGCATAAAGGAGACAAGAAGAAGAGGCGCACACAACATACTGCAGGGACTAACTACTCCCTTAATCTCTGACAGTACTTTCTCTAGAAAACTATAACAATTACAAACACGTGTCCAAGACAAAGTGGCAACTACAAATCTCATGAAATGAATTAAAAATTACAGCTTAGAAACAGAGAAAATCAGCAATGTTCCCTTTCAGGCTTGCCCTCTCTCTAATCCTTCATGGACTAGACAATGGGAATGAGCTTAGAGGAGGAATCTGCTCAGATATACAAGACATATGATAACAAGTGGCGTTAATGAGGAAGGAAGGGATGGATAACAGGAAACAGGATGTTAAATGCACTTAAAGGGCAAATTTGACTCTGCTGTCAAACAAAAGTAATGTAATGCAGCAAAACAGTGAGTACAACACAAGACCAAGTGCTGCCATAGCAGATTCCAACCTTGGGTGAGGAAGTGGTGCAAACACAGCCGGTCATACAAGCAGGAAGCAACAACTGTCACATGGAGCAGAGCATAAGAACGAGTAGATCAGTCAGGGGGCTCAGAATGAGAAAAGCATAAAAGGCTGGTAAGTAATGTGATGCAGGAAAAATAATAATAATAATGGAGTACAGCTGGTAGAGGTATGGAGAAAATGCATAAAATGCCGTATAAAGATTAAATTCATTATCAGCACAGCAAACTAAAATTGCACGTACCTTTGCAGCAGCATCTTCATTTTCAAATGTAGCAAATGCAGTATGTTTCTGCCAAACAGAAAAACAAAAGCACTCTTCAGATTTTAATAAACCTACAGCACAAACAGAAAATGAAAATATTTAAAAAAATAAAACAGTTCTGTAGTACGTATTTCAGGAACATCGGAGGCTAGATTTTTATAGACTTGGATGTCTAAACTTACTGTAAAAACCATCGGTTCTCTAGAAAATTAAAAATGATTACAAACAGATTCTAAGATGAAGTGGCAAATACAAAATATCATTAAAGGAATGTTAAAAAATGACAACTTAGAAAACAAGGCACTGAAATACACTAAGGGTCATCTCCAGTCTTCCCCTCCCTCTACCACTTCACATTGTCTCAGGATTCACTGAATCGTTCTGCAGACTGTAAGCATTTCCTCCCGCAGGTCTTTCCACTCCTAACTATAAAAAATTTTCTTTTTCTCTTCCTAGAACTCCTGGTATTTTTGGTATCCCAAAGGTGCATAAGTCTGTGGACAACCCACCACTTAGACCTACTGTTGCCTCTGGAGGTTCAAAGACAGAGCCCATGGCTAAATATATGGATTACAGCTATTCCATTATGCTATGGACAAAGGGTCCCATTTGCCTAATAATGATGTTTTATTGTTATTGCAATGCATGGTATTAGTTCTTAGTATTAACTTTGTCTACTTCAATGGCAAATACTTTAAAGAGCATAGGGGGCTGTCATGGGTACAGCGTCTGCCCCCATCTTTGCAAACATGGTGTTGTGGTCTTGGGAAACAACCAAGGTGTTTAACTCATCCTATAATGCCTATTTAAAATTGTATTTGAGGTATTTGGATGATATTTTTATTTTGCGGATTGCTGCTGCTGAATTATTGGACATGTTCATTCAATTTTTGCATGGTACTACAGATTTTTTTGGAATTCACTTGCCAACATCATTTTTCAGAGATCAGTTTTCTTGATATTCTGTTAAGCAAGGATTCTATTAACAACTGTTTTTTGTCCAGTATTTTTAGGAAGCCCAACCATTCTAATTTTTTTTACACTTTGATAGTCAACACCCATTAAGGCAGAAGCAGAACTTGGTTAAAGGGCAACTCATTAGACATAGCCACTTGATTTCTAATGATGCTCATTTTTATGATGAGGCTAATAAGATGAAACATATGTTCATCAAAAGGGGTTACCCTGAGGATTTATTTGATATAATGGCACAATATGTAATCAGTTCCAGGCACACTAGATATAGACCTATTCTGTGCCCTTGTTGTGGTACTACCAATGATGATGTGATACCAGCTCGCTCTGTGTCATCTAATGACCTTTAGGGAGCCTTGGTTTTACCTTATAGTAAAGGTATTGATACCTTGAAAGCAGACATTGTACAACATTGGTCTACCATCTTTTCCTGCATGAGTCTTACAGGTAAATTGGGGACTTTACCTAAATTTTTATTTAAGACTAGTAGAAATATGAAAAATATCTTTGAATGGCAAGGGGCCTATGATGAGATCAGTGGGGTATGAAGAAGTGTGGTTCCTGTAAACAATGCAGATTCGTTGTTGAAGGCTCCGTATACATATTCATGGTTATCCACACATTATTCCTGTGAAGGGTCGATATAATTGCAACTCTAGGGGTGTGGTGTATGTGGCTGTATGTGCGTCTTGCCCATCATTTTATGATGGCAAGACTGTTGGGCCGTTAAAGACATGAATCTACCAACACACATATGCTGTCTAATCACACGCTCCTAGTGATATTATGTATTGTTTTTTTTTCTTTTATCATAAGTCGTGTTCACATGTATATCTTGGAATGTTGGCAGCTTTATGATTTTAATGGTAGTAGTGTTAACAATGGTGTATTTTACTTTAAGGAAAAAGGGGGGGGTGTTTTTGGCACCATTTTTTTTAAATAGTTGTATTTAAGCACTGTTTCCTTTTGGTTTTATTCGGTTTCTGAAGAAGTTCCTTACCAAAGTGAACAAAAGTACTTAAACTGATGTGTTTTTGGATGTAATAAATTCTGGTTCATGATTCCTGAGTGACATTTTTTCTTTTTATTTGTTTTATAGTACACTGCTAGTCCGTTGTTTTGTTTATAAGTTCAAGTGGTAACGTAGAATAATGAGAAAATGTTACAATACTATGCCATGCCTACTCAAACAAAAAATATATGGTTCAAACAGATTCTCGGTCTCTACAGTCCACCTCTGGACAGTATTCCTATTTCTTTTCTGCCCACCCTGGCATCTTTCCTTTCAAGCTGCAAAAGGCCTCAGCTCTTGCTGCATTTGTCTACTTGACCTCGATCCTACTCCTACATACAACATGTATGGGTTACTCTCTCCAGGCAAGATTGCAGCAATAATTCATCTTCACCCACAAGTATCAAAGGACTTTAGGATTTCTGAACCACAAAGGATCAGAATGGATGTGAACAGTAATTCAAGCTCTATTCCACTATGATTTAAGCACAGTGCTACAATTTTTGCTACAAGCTTTAGACTTCCTGTTCTAAGATTCTTGATTTTCATCATAACATTAGACCTATCTAAGATTACTTAAATACTTGAACTGTGTCTACACAAAGGAATTGAGTAACTGCACCAAGATTCTTTAAACTATCTGGGGTCTAGTATTCTGAACGCATATGAAAGTTCTGTTTCTGACCCACTGTTATGATTTTTAAAGGTTAAATACTGCATTACGATTTTCAATTCTCAGCAACTGGCACAGTTATGCATGTAACACTCACAAGTAAAAAAAAAAAAAAAAAAAAAAGGGGGTTAAATCTGTAACTTTCAGCTGCAGAACTACCAGGATTTACACTACGGCAGTAATAACTACTCAACCCATATCTTTAATAATCTGCGCTACCACACCAAATTACATCAGCAATTAACAAGGTGCTTTTGTAGTTCAGGATTTGATTATACGCAGGCTGAAGATATACAACATGGGAAATGAAGAATACATATTTTTTTTTCTTAAGACGATTAAGTAAACTTGACACAAGTGCTGTTTTCAGGGGTGACCAAGGAGCACTGTCTGCTTGATTGGCTTGTTTAGGGGATACAGTAGACAAAGGCTGAGGATATATAGTACAAGATGTACTGGACAGTGCACTGGTGCAGCGGTAGCATTGTCACCTCACAGCAAGAGGTTCTCCAGTTCGATTCTCGGCTGCGGTGCCTTCTGTGCGGAGTCTGCATGTCCTCCCTGCATTTGTGTGGGCTTCCTCCTGGTGCTCCGGTTTCCTACCACATTACAAAGACATGCATCTGGAGTGTTTCTCCCCGGGCCTCCACTGAAAATTGGCTTCGTGCCAAGTCAGACTTTCTCGGTAAACAAATATTAAATAAAAATAAATAAATAAAATGTAATTCAAAGGAAAAATCTCCCCCTCCTTGTACAATCTTTTCTGATGGTAAAAAGATTGATAAATATAAATGAGACCACTAAAGACAGCTTGCTAAATTGACAACTCATGCTATACAATTAAAGGTTAGTTATATCCAGCTGCCTGTAGATATTGGCCTGTAGCTTAGAAATTCTTCTAGTGGAGGTAACTGCAACTAGAAAGAGTGTATATTTTAAGAGCAACACAAGGTCAATATCATTTAGTAAAGAGGATTAAGGTTCTGAGCTATTAACAAGCTGCTTCATGTAGTCAAGGGTGAATGGTTTGATTCCTTCCACATCCATTTGCCTACTGCTCAATTCTGAGCAGCAGTCTTCCCGAGTCACCTCTGAAAAGGGACAAGTGTCCAATGGGCTTACCTAGTCAACACAATTTTTTCCAGTGTAAGATATAAATTTCAGGGTAGTACCGCATCTTTCAGGGATTGTGTTAAAACTAATATAATGTTAAGAAGTGTTTTATAAACCTTTGAAGAGGCCACTGCAGTAAAACTGATGTTTTCTGGAAAATTCAATATTGTGGCTAAGACCACCTTATTGGAAGAACAGCCAAGTCCTAAATCAAAGCTAAATGCAAGACAGTCAAAAACTGGAGCATAAAAGGGATCTGTTGTCTTTGCAGGGACCCAGACTGAAAAACAAATCCAGAATTGCTTATATACTCTGCACATCTAGTGTTGAGAACTAAGAGTACAAAGGACTGCTAGCCACTACCGAAATTAGAGAAGTCAGGAAGCTGACTGAAGGCCATGGATTGGTCAGGAGTGCATGTCTGGGTGCAGTGGTAGGGGATTCTTTACAAGGAAAAGCAGAAGAAGGGAGAATTTTATTTACTAAGGCCAACATGGCGCTATGAGAATTACTCTGGGCTAGTGCAGTTGTCCTTCCTTAACAAACCTAGTTATTAGAAGACCGAGCGGGGGAGTGTATAATTGTCTAACAAGCCATTTCTGAGAAAGAGTATCCTGAGGAGTTCCAAGTGGAAGGATCAGGAAGAGAAAGTGCTGGACTTGGTCTTGATACTGAAAGCAAACAGGTCACAATGCTTTGGGGTAAGGGATAAGATTCTGTTTCCCCTCGTTTGTTGATATACCAGATCATATCCATGCTAGCCAAG
This sequence comes from Protopterus annectens, assembly GCF_019279795.1. NCBI lineage: Eukaryota > Metazoa > Chordata > Ceratodontiformes > Protopteridae > Protopterus > Protopterus annectens. The sequence continues at coordinate 1,419,010,978 of NC_056744.1, forward strand.
TAGATAGCTGAATGGTAATTACTCCCTGAGGAGGCAGCCCTGAAAGGAATGCAGAATCAGAAGAAATATTTGCATACCAAGTATGCTTATTTATAGTCACTTGGGAAAATGTCCAGAAACCCTAAACTGTCTACTCACTATCCCCACCCAGTGAATTAAACATCCATGGTGACTGTCAATGACAGTATGGATAATTGAAACAGTTGCCCTTGAGAAAACCTGAGAAAGTGTATCCATCACTGTAAATGATCTCGCATGCAATTTGAGACCACTATACACTTAACACTCACTCAGTCATTCTTGCAATAATTGGCATAGGTCAACATGCTAACTGAGGCAGCCACAAGACAAAGCACCTTGAGACAAACATGGGATTCTTATTAATGTTGTAATGATCAAACCTTGAGCAGTCAGGACTGTATCCTACCCTTTGGCAAATGTGCTACACATTACCAAGGGTGGCGCCACAACTGACCCTGGGAACTACCGACCAATAAGCCTGACCAGTCTGATCTGTAAGGCTATGGAGCGAATCATTATGGAACTCATAAATGGAGAGGTTGGGAACCTCCAGTCGCTGGACCCCACACAGTTCGGCTTTGTCAAGGGCAGATCATGCCTCCTGAACCTGGTGGATTTCTTTGAGACAGTTACTCAGGCTATACATAAGGGAAAGGAGGTACACACGGCTTACCTTGACCTTGCTAAAGCATTTGACACCATTCCCCATTCAGGTATTATTGATAAGCTCACCAGCCTGGGCATAAACCCTTACGTCACAAGATGGATCGCAAACTGGCTCTCAGGCAGATCCCATAAAGTAAGAGTAGGGGGATCTATGTCCGAATCCAGACCAGTAACAAGTGGTGTGCCTCAGGGCTCTGTCCTGGGGCCCCTCCTGTTTGGCATATACTTCTCAGAAGTACAGGCAAGCACGGAAGGGCTGTGGCTGACTAAGTTTGCGGACAACTGCAAACTGGGTGCTATAATAAAGTCTCCGGCCAACATGGAGATCCTCCAGAAGGGCCTAAATGAGACTGATGCATGGTGTCAAAGCCATGGTCTCAAGCTAAATGCAAAAAAATGCATAGTAATCCCCTTTGGAAAAAACAGAGTACCCGCAAACTACAACATAGGAGGTAATCTCCTGAAATCTGAAGAAGAAATAAGGGATCTAGGGATTCAAGTAGATAGTCAGCTTTCCTTTGATAACCATGTTGCCAAAGTGGTTAGAAAATCCTTCTATGTGACCCATCTTATCACGAAAGGGTTCGCATCAAGATCTAAGGATGTAATGGTGCCCCTCTACTCTTCCCTCATCAGACCCATTATTGAGTACAATGCACCAATTGGAATGTACCTGGCTAGACATCTCCAGCAGCTGGAGAGATCACAAAGGTACCTAACCAAGAGGATTACTGGCCTCAAACAGTTGCCCTATGCAGCATGATTGAAAAAGCTAAGACTGTTCTCTGTTGCATATCACTTTCTCAGAGGCGATCTCTGTCTAACGTAGAGCCATGTCCAACCCAGATTTGTTGAACATGCTCCATCTTAGCAAAACCAAATTTACTCGAGCTACACGCTCTAGGGATATAAACCTCAACACAACAGTACAACAACAGTACAAGCCCAGTACCATCCTATGAACCTACCTACCTATTAGCTTATCCAGCCTGCAGCAGATGAATGTGAGCAGATGGGAAGGTATTTGCTGTTATTGTACAAGAACTGGACACTCTAAATTACCCATAGGTGTGAGTTTGTGTGTGAGTGAGTGGTACGGATGAAGTACAGCAGCAGGGCTAGCCACCCAGAGGTGTAAACCTTGACTCAAGATGACTGTCACTGTTAAAGTGACACTCTGACTCCATGTGCAAAAATGGGATAAAGGGGTAGAGGATGTATGGGACTGTAACCACTAGGGAGTGTAGAAATGAAAAGAATCCTTTTGATTGAAAAGGAAAGCAAACGTATGTATGTATTACTAAGACTGCTGCCATGGAAAATGAGAAGATGTGTCTATTACTGACATTGTTAGCCACTGCTATGTTTCACAGTATTGTTATTGTTGTATCTGTTGTTACCACTGATGCCACTGAGTACTGCATGCGTAGTGTCTTTGTTATTGCTGCGCCGTGACTGCATTTCTTAATTCTGCCTTCATACATAGTGGGTATTAATCTTGCCATTTTCCTGGCAGATCACGTAATCGTATGTAACAATAAGACTGAAAATACAGGATAAAAGGAAAGCAATTAAGGTTCACTTTCCAGTAAAGAGGCCTCTGGAATGTTGAAATACAAATACAGCAACATGATACAGAAACACATGGCCTTACATAAAAGACATTCAGCTAACATCTACATCGAGTACCTGCTTTATGTACAGAGAAAAAGGTGCCATCACAAGTAAAACTTCTGAGCTCGGTACACAAAACTATACACCATTCTGCTTCTTGAACAAGTGTCATGAGGTCAAAAAGGAGTGATACTCAGGCAAAGGCTGAACTCCAACTGCACAGACAGAACAAAGAAACTCCAAACCCTCTCTGCTCTTGAAAGATATTTGCTGCAGTGAAACTCATTAATTTTGGTCAATCAGACTTTTGTTCAGACTTTAGGAACAGTCAATCAAGTCAGAGACTTCAGACTTTCAGATATTCCTCTTTCTCCAGTCATACTTGGACTGTTTGCTTCCAGCTAACAAGTAGGCCGACAGACACTGAAAGGGCTATGCTGACGGACTAACATAGCTTTATACACTCTGGAAAAGAATCAAAAACATGACACTGCACTCAATTCTGAGACTGGTAAATCCAAAAGGTACAGCCATTCTCACCGACTCAAAGTGGAGTGTGCCAGACAGGAGCATTTAACCAGGATTTCATGCAAGTGAATTGGATTTTAGCTTATAAAAGGAGTAATTATCAAGTGCAAGGAATCATCATCACTTTTGTGGATCTCCCAAGAGTGTGGAGAGAGAAAGTGGATCTATTTCACAGTGCCCATCAAGGACCAAAAGATTCTGAAGCATGAACTCTTGACGGACTGGACATTGTCTAACTGGTATATTGTATTCCTTACCATACATTAGTAAGCAATTCAATGTTTTTCCAATTTTCATGCTGTACAGCAAGTTCATTTTGACTTATTGATTCCTAGTTGAAATTAAGTTTCTCATAGGTTCATAGATTGGTACTGCGCTATCTGCCTGAAGGCATGTATTAGCCCAGCCACGTTGTGCGGTATTCACCACCACTTTAGTAGTTCCCTAGATCCTTGTACTAGCAGCTAGTACCCTTGGCCCCTATCTAGTAGTGCTGTTGGTGTGATCCCCGGTGTGAACTTTCTGTTACCCATCCACTCATCAAGGTTCCTCTTGAAGAGGGATAGTGAGGGGCTCTGTCTTATGTAGATCGGGACCCTGTTCCATAGTAAGGGAAGTCTCTGCGAAGGGAATCTATCCCTATAGCATGTTCTATTCATTGTTGTGTTGAGGTTTATATCCCTAGAGCATGTAGCTCGAGTAGATTTGGTTTTGCTAAGATGGAGCATGTTCAACAATTCTGGGTTGGACATGGCTCTGTACGTTAGACAGAGATCGCCTCTGAGAAAGCAGTATGCAACAGAGAACAGTCTTAGCTTTTTCAATCGTGCTGCATAGGGCAACTGTATAAGGCCAGTAATCCTCTTGGTTAGGTACCTTTGTGGTCTCTCCTGCTGCTGGAGATGTCTAGCCAGGTACATTCCAATTGGTGCATAGTACTCAATAATGGGTCTGATGAGGGAAGAGTAGAGGGGCACCATTACATCCTTAGATCTTGATGCGAACCCTTTCGTGATCAGATGGGTCACATAGAAAGATTTTCTAACCACTTTGGCAACATGGTTATCAAAGGAAAGCTGACTATCTACTTGGGTCCCTAGATCCCTTATTTCTTCTTCAGATTTCAGGGGATTACCTCCTATGTTGTAGTTTGCGGGTACTCTGTTTTTTCCAAAGGGGATTACTACACATTTTTTTGCATTTAGCTTGAGACCATTGCTTTGACACCATGCATCAGTCTCATTTAGGCCCTTCTGGAGGATCTCCATGTCAGCTGGAGACTCTATTATAGCACCCAGTTTGCAGTCATCCGCAAACTTAGTCAGCCACAGCCCTTCCGTGCTTGCCTGTACTTCTGAGAAGTATATGCCAAACAAGAGGGTCCCCAGGACAGAGCGCTGAGGCACACCACTCGTTACTGGTCTGGATTCGGACATAGATCCCGCTACTCTTACTTTATGGGATCTGTCTGAGAGCCAGTTTGCGATCCATCTTGTGACGTAAGGGTTTATGCCCAGGCTGGTGAGCTTATCAATAATACCTGAATGGGGAATGGTGTCAAATGCTTTAGCAAGGTCAAGGTAAGCCGTGTGTACCTCCTTTCCCTTATCTATAACCTGAGTTACTGTCTCAAAGAAATCCACCATATGTGGATATATTTATGTGCTAATAAATTCTATTTTTATACAAAATTAAACTTGGTGCATGATAGGAATTTTAAATTTTGGTTTGACTGTAACCTAGAATAATAGGATTGGGAAAGGGGACAAATAAGAGTTGAGAGAGCTTAGCTTCCAGAGGTCTAAAGAGCACACCCTGCCTCCTTCAGCTAAACAAGGATGGAATGACTGTACCATGAACATACATATTTTCTTTGGGAACAAAGGTGTTTAGCCCTGAGGACCTTGTTCCTTTTTGGCATTAAAGAGAATCTGGAGTAAACTCCTGACCCTTTCCTGCCTGGTGGAACCTCCTAGATTGTTCCTTAATGAAGGAGGTTTAGAACCTCTGTTTTTGCTCATTTATGACTGGGAAGTATGTCCAAGGGTAGAACTGTGATCATGGGCAAGAATCTTGTATCCTCTAAACCTTATTTTTTTTTTAAAGGGATGACAAGAATTACAATGAAATTTATTAAATTTGGTAACATAATTAACAATATTCAATAAAATGCTTATATCAATTGAAACGGATACTTGTACTTATAAATGGTCACCTGGAACGATGGATGACCCTGACTACCTCTGGAGAGGAGCAGACAAGAAAGATTTGTTGCTGCTGACCACCTGCAGTTGGAACTAGATGGTCTTCTGACTGCCAAGAACCCTGTCATATGGTACAGTGACCTCTGTGAAAATTACACCAGAGTATTAGGATTCCTCCCAGATGGTTGTTGCTTTTTTGCTGTGTCATGGCTGAACCACATTTGGTGTCGGCTCTTTAGCATCCTTGAAATGCTGCAGTGAGGAAGCTGAAATTTAATGCTCATATCAGTAAGGATCCTTCCCTCCTTCTCCATATTTTCTAGATGTATGAAATGCTGAGTCAAGTACACCTTGAAACCAATGAAAGGCGACCTCGGTAGAAAGAAAAGGCGTGCCAGTCACTAATGCACCAACGGAACACAATTTATTGTAGAAAAACACACAAAAAAAAATGAAATAAAAAAGTTAAGCGCTTTCACTCATACCCATGAGCTTCATCAGAACAATTCCACACTAACAATTCATTGTTTAAATACTATAGATTGGCGCCAAAATAGGGCTTATTTCATTCCTTAAAGGGGTAACGTAATTTTGCTTGCAAATGACGATCACAATAAACTGTCTCAATATAGTATTAATATTCACTTGCTAACACTGCAAGGACCATTAAACCATAACCTGGCTTGGAATCAATATATATTTACTTGCAATGTAATTGATAATACAATTGATGCATAAAAACATATTGAATGAAAGATGTAATATATAAAAAACACACAATAATTATAACCCATTTAAATGCATTTCCTAATAATACTGAGTAAATATGAACTGTGAATACCTCGTACATGTTAAATGTAATGGATATAGGTTATAGAACATTATATCTAACTGACTGGGGAACGGTGTTATTAAATAGTTTTTTTGAATTTGACAACGTTAATTCATTAAAATTTTAAAATTTGTTGAACAATGTTAAAAATGTTGATAATAAAAATAATGATTAATTAATTAATATAAAAATGAATGTGATGTTGTGATACATAAATTCATTAGCAATAAATAAATAAATGTAATGTATGTAGTATTGTAATAAATACAAGTATTTTAAATGTATTAAATATTTTCTAGATGTACTTTGACCTCTTGTCTAAAACGAACATAAGCCTTTGAATGTGGGGATCCCAACTGTGCCCTTGACAAAGTCCATTAATGTCAGCCACACATGTGAGTTAACTGCAAAGTTAGAGCTCACAGCTCAGGCTAAACCTTAACAGTACTGTAGACAACTAGTATTTTTAGCCTAGTCACTGCTGAGGCAGCAGATTATTGCTACAGAGGTTTCTATTTCATAATTCCATCTTGCAAGTGCATTCTGAGATGCCTCTCAGAGTATAATGCCTCTAAACTAAAAAATGCATAACCTGCCCAATATGGTCAACCTCTTTGAAATCTTTATCTTGGAAGGTTGAACTACAGGTCTCTGGGAAACTGTAGCCATTCTGATAAATGCTGCTAAAACTAGAACACCTGCATTGCAGGTCTCTACAGAACTACCACTCCCTGACAGACTAGGAGAAATGTTTTTTCCCCAAACTGCATCGCTAGCCATTTTGTGTGGCCGTCTTTGGAAAGTCCACCAGTGAGGGGACTACTCAGGAGGAGGAGCTGGGCAGAATTATTTTATTTTATTTACATTTGTTGACCAGAAGTGTCCAACTGGACATAGGTCCATTTTCAGCGGAGGCCCAGGGAGAAAAGCTCCACAGCTAAAATAAACAAACAGTAGTTACATTGGATTACATAGCGATTAACAATATAACATAGCAATTACTTACAACATATTTACAGATGAAGAACATAGTACATCAGTAGACAACTAGAATCTTTATCTGTGAAGTACATAACAGACATTAACAAATGTTACAATAAGAAGTTCTTGCTGTATAATAAGTACTAGGCTTATGAGCATCTGAGCTTGCTATAATCAAGGTAGTTAGTGGAGTGGAAAGAAAGGTAGTGGTTGGATGGGGTGGGTGATTTTAGAGTGGGAGTTGCAAGGGCATAGCCAGCATGTTTTAGGTGCACTTTCAGTAAAGTTTGAAGTGAGAGCATGATGGTATGGAGGTAATTGTGGGTAGGAGGGAGTTCCATAATTTGGCTATGGTGCAAGAAAATAGTGCTTCACCAGCAGAGTTATTGGCTTTAGTGATCTGCAAGTGATTTTTGTTGCTGGATCTTAGTGGTCTGGTGGTGCGATAGGGTTGGAGTAGATTCTGGAGGGATGGGACATTTAGTGGATGGTTTACTAGTTTGTGGGCGAGTGAGAGTTGATACCATTGAAAAAGGTGAGGGAGTTCAAGCCAGCCCAGTTCAGCAAGTGAGAGATAGTGGTGACTATGGTAGGATGCCCCTGTGGCAAATATGGCGATTTTGTTGTAGCAGGTCTCTAGCTTGTTTAGATCGCACTGCCTTAGGTTGGTATATATTGGAGAGGCATAAAGTAGGGTGGAGATGAGGTGGGAATTGCTATTGAAATCTTTGCTGCTTTGGTGAGAAGTTGCTTATTTCTGTATAACGCTCCTAGTTTTTTGTGGACTTTTTTTATGGTCATGGATATGTGAATGTCAAATTTTAGTTTATTGTCCGTTTCCACTCCTAGCAATTTGGTGTGTTCAGTTGGGTATATAGTGGTGTTGTCTTTTGCTGTGATGTTAAAGTGAGAGTTGTTTTGAGTATGTTTGGCGGGTTGGAAGAGGAGGAGTTTAGTTTTGTTTGGGTTGAGTATTAATTGGGCATGGGATAACCAAGTTTCAACAGAGGAAAAGGCTTCCTGTGTGACTTTTTGCAGTTTGGGTAGGGACTGGGCTGAGCAGATGATGGTTGAGTCATCTGCGTATTGTACGAGTGTGCCATGTTTGGTGGCAGAGGCTAGATTATTGGTGAAAAAGTACAGTTTTGTACCTACCATAAATGTAGATGTCCGATAGGTATGCATCTGCAGTCATAACATATGGGTTGTCCTGCCTCAGGCAGCCCTTCGGTCGGCCGGATTCCAAAGTCTGGGTCTGGCCTCGGCTGATGTTGCATCTTCCCCGACGTCACAGCTGCTGGGGTATAAAGGCATCAGCCGACGCCATTTTCCTCAGTGTTTCTTGCTCCAGATGCCAGGTGCCCTCTAGGAAGGCTAAATTTGGATAAAATTGAAAATTCCAAACAGAGTAAAACAAAATATATATATATATATATATATATATATATATATATATATATATATATATATACATACATACAAACAAATACACCATAATAGATTCCCCCAGCTAGCTGAAAGAGGGGTAAGCACCCTAGGAATACCACAGAGGGGAAGGCGGGTGGGTAATCCTGACTGCAGATGCATACCTATCGGACATCTACATTTATGGTAGGTACAAAACTGTACTATGTCCTTCAAGGATGCATCTGCAGTCATAACATATGGGTAGAATACCATAGCCAAACTGGGGGAGGAGGTACTAAGATAAGGATGGTGTAGTTATGATCCCTTCTAAAACTGCAGTTGCAAAACCTGCTCGGGATCTGGAGTATAAAGGTAGATTGTAATGCTTGGCAAATGTATGCACGGAGCTCCAAGTAGCAGCTTCTAAAATGTCTTTGGTAGCCACCCCTCGTAGGAAAGCTGTAGTGGTGGCTGTGGCTCTTGTGGAGAGTGAGGCCTGATATTTTCAGGAGCTGTCTTTCCATGAAAAGAGTAGCAGAAACAAATGCAATTTCCTATCCATTTAGAGATTGTTTGTTTGGAAATTGCCTTTCCTTGCACTCCAGCTGCATATGCTACCAGGAGTTGGTCAGTTTTTCTGCTGGTTTTAGTTCTGTCCAGAAAGTAGCGGAGTTGTCTGTGTACATCCAAGGTGTGCAGTAGTTTCCCCCCCCTGTTCTGTGGGTTAGGGAAGAACGTAGGCAAATGAATGGCTTGGTTCAAGGATACCCTGGATACCACCTTTGGCATGAAAGTAGGATTGGTTCTCAGAGACACTCTATCCTGGTGAAAAATAAGGAAAGGCTGCACTGCCATTAGCGCCTGTAACTCGGATACTCTTCTTGCTGAAGTGATTGCTAGAAGGAAAGCAGTTTTCCAAGATAAGAACTGTAAGTCTGCTGATGCTGCTGGTTCAAAGGGAGGTAGTGTTAATTTTTCCAGCACAAAATTGAGATCCCATGCTGGAAGAGGGGGTTTTCTTGGAGGTTTTACATTTTTGATCCCTCTTAAAAATTGTCTGAGGAGAGGGTGAGAGAAGATAGGAGGATCCATGTTGTATTCTGCTGAAATTGCTGAGGCATGGATCTTAATGGAAGAATATGACAGGCCATTGTGGAACAGTTCTGCTAAGTATTCTAGGATGTGTGCTAGGTTTGCCAGTGTAACATTTTTACCCTTTGAAGCGCTCCAAATGAGGAATCTCTTCCATTTAGCTGAGTATGTCTTTCTTGTGGAGGGTCTACAAGCCTCCAGGATTATGTCCTTGACCCTTTGAGATAAGACAATTTGGTTTTGTTTTAGGCAATTTTCCAGGCAGTCAGCTGCGGTGTTTTCAAGTTTGGATGCAGTGTCTTGAAGTTGTTCTGCGTTAGAAGTAGAGGCCATAGGGGTAGAGGCCATGAGTTTGTCCGAGACATGCTTCTCAGCAGCGGATACCAGTGCTGCCTTGGCCAGTCTGGAGCTATCAGTATCACATTTGGCTGTTCCTCTCTGATCTTTAGTAGTACTCTGTACATCAATGGAAGTGGTGGAAAGGCATACACTGCTAGGGCATTCCAGTTGAAAGAGAGGGAGTCCACCCTCCAGGCTTGCGGGTGGTATACTCTTGAGCAGAATTTCTTTAATTGGTTGTTGAGTGGGGAGGCAAACAGGTCTATCTCTGGCATTCCCCATTTGTTTGTTATGATTTTGAAGATCTCTGGATGCAGCATCCATTCGTGAGCATCCGTGGTAGTTCTGCTTAAGCTGTCTGCTAGTGAATTCTCTTTTCCTGGTACGAATTTGACCTGCAGTTGGATGTTGAGATCCAGGGCTAGGTTCCCCAGATCCATTGCCATCCGGCAAAGAGGGTAGGAATGCGTGCCTCCCTGTTTGTTTATGTACCACATGACTGTGGTATTGTCTGTCCTTATCAGCAGATGACCTTGCTGGAGAAATGATTTGAATGCCTCGATTGCATGTTTCACTGCCAGCATCTCCTTTAGGTTTATGTGCAAATTCAGCTGGTCTTGAGTCCATAGGCCTTGGATGCACTTGTCTTCCATGTGTGCTCCCCATCCCCGGTCTGAGGCGTCCGTGGTGATGGTCTGCCTTGGATGTGGTTTGGTGAAAGGCAACCCTCTGTTGGACTGGCAGGCCTGAGCCCACCACAGGAATTCCTTTTTCAGGCATGGAATGATTGGAAAGTACAGTTTTGTACCTACCATAAATGTAGATGTTCGAAGATCCACATTGCTGCAGTCCTTACACTTGGGTAGTCCGCTGTCCTCGGTCGGCCCGAATATCAAAGTATAAGGCTGACGTCAGTCAAGGCGCATTTGACTGACATCAGGACGTCAGGGTACAAATGCGCATGACCGACGTCATATCCTCAAGTCTTTTCTTGCCCCAGATGTCAGAAGACCCTAAAAATAAAGGTCAAAACCAAAAGACAGCAAACAACCAACCAACCACCCTTGCACTAATTATATGTACAATATATACAATATACACAAAATGTACAACCCAACCCACACAACCACCTCTAACTACAGAGGGGAAGGAGGGAGGGTAAATTGGACTGCAGCAATGTGGATCTTCGAACATCTACATTTATGGTAGGTACAAAACTGTACTATGTTCTTCATCTCACATTGCTGCAGTCCTTACACTTGGGTAGAATCCCAAAGCAGAGTTAAGGGAGGATGGCTAAACTACAAAGAAGCAGGAGCTGCCAAAATGCCCTGCAAAACAGCAGTGGCAAAACCAGCCCTGGATTTAGAGTAAAGTGGCAGGTGATAATGCCTAGAGAAGGTATGCACTGAACTCCAAGTAGCTGCCTCCAAAATATCCTTGGTTGCCACTCCCTCAAAAGCTGTCAAGTGGCAGTAGCCCTAGTGGAATGAGGCCTAATCCCAGCTGGAATCTCCTTGCCATGATGGGAATAACAGAAAGCAATGCAAAACCCAATCCACTTAGAAATAGTTTGTTTTGACACAGGCTTGCCCTGAGAACTCAAAGCAAAAGAAACAAACAATTGCTGAGACTGCCTGAACCCTTTAGTTCTGTCCAAATAATAACACAACTGCCTGTGTACATCTAAAGTGTGCAAAATCTTTTCCCCTTTATTTTGGGGATTTGCATAAAAAGTAGGCAAATGAATAGTTTGGTTTAAAGCCACACTAGAAACCACCTTAGGCATAAAGGAAGGATTAGTACGTAATGATACCCTATCCTTATGGAAAATCAAAAAAGGCTCAACCGCCATAAGGGCCTGCAATTCAGAAACCCTTCTTGCAGAGGTAATGGCCAACAAAAAAGCAGTCTTCCATGACAAATATTTTAACTCAGAAGTAGCTGCAGGCTCAAAAGGTTGTAGAGTGAGTTTCTCCAACACAAAATTGAGATCCCAAGCAGGAGTAGGAGCTCTTCGTGGGGGTCTTATATTCTTTGCCCCTCTAAGAAATTGCTTGAACAAAGGATGAGAAAACAATGGTGGGTCGCAATCATAGTGAGCTGAAATTGCTGCAGCATGAACTTTAATAGAAGAGAAAGACAAACCTTTGTCTAGTAACTCAGTAAGATATTGAAAAGCCACACACAAATTAGGCTCAGAAACATCAAAATCTTTTGCTGCACTCCAAAATAAAAATCTCTTCCATTTGTCTGCGTACACTTTCCTTGTACTAGGCCTTCTAGCTTCCAAAATAACATTCAAAACTTGCTGAGGAAGTGGAGGCCCACTATGGTTCAAAACAGAATATGCCAGGCTGTTAGGTGCAGAGAGTGAAGCTTGACATTGAGCAAATGACTGTCCTCCTGTGACAACAGGTGTGGAATCAAAGGCAAAGGCCATGAGGCTTCCATGCCAGACTTCTCAGTAATGGGTACCAGTGCTGTCGAGGCCAATCTGGAGCTATTAAAATCATCCTTGGCTTGTCCTGTCTGACCTTTAGAAGTACCTTTGGGAGGAGAGGCAGAGGTGGAAAGGCATACACATGAAGATTGCTCCAATTGAAAGAAAGAGCATCCACTCTCCAAGCTGTGGGATGAAACCTTTTTGTGCAAAACTTTGGCAGCTGATGGTTTAGTGGAGAAGCGAACAGATCTATGTCTGGAGTTCCCCATGACACTGTCAATTTCTGAAATACATGAGGATCCAATTTCCACTCGTGGGGATCCATAATTGTCTGCTCAACACATCTGCTAAGGAGTTCTGTGCTCCTGGCAGAAACCTTGCCTGAAGATTGAGCTGTAAACTGAGAGCAGTCTCCCACAAAATCATTGCTTGCCTGCATAGAGGATAAGAATGCGTTCCCCTTGCTTGTTGATGTACCACATGACAGTTGTGTTGTCTGTTAGAATCAACACCTGTCCTGGAAGAAGTAATTCCTTGAAAGCTATTAATGCAAACTGGACTGCTAACATCTCCTTCATGTTGATATGCAGATGTTGTAGTCTGGCAGGCCACTTGTCTTGTATCCACTTTCCATTCAGATGAGCTCCCCAAGCTTTGTCTGAGGCATCTGTCGTTAAAATCTGACTCGCCTCTGGCCGGGTCACAGAGAGTCCCTTGTTTAGGTGACATTCCTGAGCCCACCACAAAAATTCCTTTTGAATGCAAGGTATTATTTGAATGACAGTGTCCAGATCCTGGCAGTGCTGTGTCCATACATTTTTGAGATACCATTGCAGCTTCCTCATATGCAGTTTGGCATTGGGAAGCACCAGAATACAAGATGCCATGAACCCTAAGGCTTGAAGGACTGTCCTTGCAGTCAGCCCGGACTGATGAGATAGTTGATGGAAGTAAAGGGAAAGACTCTTTTGTTTGTCCGGGGTTAAAAAGGCCATCTGGGATGCTGTATTCAGTCTCACACCCAGAAAGCACATGTCCTGAGAGGGTACTAGACTGGACTTTATTTCGGTCACAGAATACCCCAGGCATCTTAGCACTGCTATCACATATTCCAAATGATGAAGAAGCTCTTCCCTTCCTTGAGCCAGAATCAGGCAGTCGTCCAAATAAGGATAGATCTGTATTCCTTTTAGCCTGAAGAAAGCTATCACTGGAGCCAGAACTTTCGTGAACACTCTGGGCGCAGTAGATAAGCCAAAGGGCAATGCAGAGAACTGATAGTGAGAAGTCCCAGCTCGAAACGCAGATACTTCCTGCAACTTAGTCTGATAGGAACATGAAGGTAAGCCTCCTTGAGATCCAAAGTTACCATCCAATGATCTTTGCCCAGCAGAGGTAAAAGCTGCTGCAACGTCAACATTTTGAACTTGGGAATGTCCAGATAAGTGTTGAGGATAGATAAATCCAAAATTGGTCTCCACGTGTTCCCCTTCTTTGGTACTAGGAACAGGCGAGAATAAAATCCTAGGCCCACTTCTGGCAAAGGGACCGGCTGTATGGCCCCTATCTGGAGCAACAGAGAAACTTGCTTGTGCGCCTCTAGTCTTTGTTGAGGAGGAACGTCTGGCATGCCTTTGAAAGGAGGTAAGGTATGGAAATAAAACCTGTAGCCGTGGTGTATGATATCCAATACCCATCTGTCTTGGGTAATTAAACTCCAATTTTCTTTGAAAAGTGCCAACCTTCCTCCCAAAGGTGCTGCCAGACGAGAAGGCTCTGGCAGCTGAAAAGGTAGGTCATTGGGTCTGTTTACGAAAGGACTGACCCCTGCCCTCACCAAGACTGTGCAGGAGAACTCCCTGTGCTAGGCCTGAAAGAGCCCTGAGCTCTGCCCCTACCACGTCTAGATCTACCCCTAGACTGGGAATCATAAGAAGGATACGTCCACCCCTTAGTAGGCCAATTTCTACTAAACTTTGGAGGCTGGACCTGCAAAAAATCTTTAACAGTCTGCATAGACTTAGCCTTGTCTTCCATTTTCTTTAAGACTGCCTCAACAGGAGAACCAAACAACACGTCAGATTGCAAAGGAGCATCTAAAATCCTTGTTTTAACATGGTCAGACAAATTCTGATCCCTCAGCCAGGCGTGCCTGCGAAGAACTGACCCAGTGGCAGCCACCCTAGACGAGGCCTGTACAGCATCAAAACCACATTGCAAAGAATGCTTACCCACCTGTTCAGAAACATGTACTAAATCTTGCAACTCTTTACAATCAATACCTTCTGCCAGAGCATCAACCTTAGCCTTCAATTGTGAAAGGAGATAGTTTTGGTATTTCAACATGTGAAACTGGCAATTCAAAGCCCTCATAGCAAGAGTGGAAGAAGTATAAACTTTCTTTCCCCATCTATCCAAGGCCCTGGCCTCTTTGTCTGCAGGAACCGGATTCTTTACAACAGAAGCCTTAACACCTTTAGGCCCCTGGCTAACAGTTTCTGGGTCTGCCCTAGGACCCTTAAAAAGAAACTTATGAGCTTCAGGCACCCTGTAATACCTATCCGGTTTAACAGGAGCAGGAGGCAAAGAATCAGGATTAAGAGAAGCCTCTGCAAAAACATCTTCCACTACATCCAAAACAGGAGGTATAGCCAAAGGCCTATGCTGGGATAAAACAAAAATTCCTAAGCCTTTTCCTGGAATCAGAGAAGTCCTGACCTTCCCACTTAAAATGCTCCCTCATGGAGTGAAGAGTTTCTGAAAAAGAAAAATCCTCAGGAGGAGAAGCAGGAGGAGTAGAATCATCCACATCAGAATCAGAATAAGGAGAGTACTCCTGCAAGTCTTCAGTCAAGACTCTGAAACATCTGAAGCCTGCTCAAAACTCCCTAACTCAGGCTCCACCCTAGGTCTCTTATCTGGAGGGGGCATAGAACCCCTAATCAAAGTAATCAAATCTTCTGCCATTTTAAGCATATGCTTTTTGGGCACAGTTCCAGAAGAGCTAGGGGTAACACCAACTGAAGCTAAACCTGGCCTGCCCCTGGGAGAAGCCTTTGAAACAGAAGGAGAGGGCCTAGCCACCCTAGGAAGGGAGGGGAGTATAGTAACCTGAGAAGCCCCCTCAGCCTGACCTGCCTCCTGAGAGGCCACATCTTGCAATAATAAGGTCTCACCCTGGGAACACAAAGAAACCTCCGGTGGAGCCACCGGCTCCACCGACACCTCTAAAGAACCGGCGTCCGGTACAGACGGTTCTTCTAACCTAGGTTTAACTGCCTTGTCCTTGCGCTTCTTCGAAGAAGCGGGTGTCGGAGCATCCGACGGCATTTTATAATTGCACCGCTTCCCAAAGACTAACCTGGCACAATCCAACCTTCTCTTTATAGTGCGTTTATTAAATCTAGCACAAGAGCGACAGCCAACAACGTCGTGCTCAGGCCCTAAGCAAGGAATACACAAAGTATGATAATCTCTATGCGGTATCTGTTTCCCACAAGAAATGCAATTATTGACTTTTTCTGACATCCAGTAAATCACTGAGGCAAGAAAAACTAAAATATTCCCCAACGTGGTACTTAGCCAACTTTGAACTCGGTCTGAAACTTCGAAATCGAAAAATCTCAGAACGCCAACCGGCACTTGCAATGCTGCTTCTGCATCGGACCATGCGGCAAAAAAGACTGAGGATATGACGTCGGTCATGCGCATTTGTACCCTGACGTCCTGATGTCAGTCAAATGTGCCTTGACCGACGTCAGCCTTATACTTTGATATTCGGGCCGACCGAGGACAGCGGACTACCCAAGTGTAAGGACTGCAGCAATGTGAGATGAAGAACATTCATGGTTTCTAGACTGTGCCTGTGTTGAGACCATACATTCCTTAGGTACCATTGTAATTTCCTCATATGCAGCCTGGCATGTGGGATCAAGATTATGCAAGATGCCATGTAACCCAGGGCCTGCAGGACTTTCCTTGCAGTGAGCTGAGATTGTCTCGTCAAAGCCATGAAGTAGACTGGTAGTTGCTTTTGTTTTTCTTCTGTGAGAAAAGCCATCTGAGTTATTGTGTCCAGATCCGCACCCAAAAAGGTTATCCTTTGGGATGGAACTAGTCTTGACTTCTGGATGTTGACTGTGTATCCCAAGGCCTGTAACAGGTGTATGACATAGGCCAAATCCTTTGCAAGTCTTGTCCTGTTCTCCGCTTGTATTAGGCAGTCGTCCAGGTATGGGTAGATTTGAATTCCCTGAAGCCTGCAATGTGCAATTACTGATGCCAAGCATTTCGTGAATACTCTGGGCACAGTAGATAAGCCAAATGGCAATGCTGAGAATTGATAATGCTCTGATCCTGCAAGAAATCTGAGGTGTCTTCTGCAATCTGGTCGTATAGGGACATGCAAGTATGCCTCCTTGAGATCTAGAGTCACCAGCCAAGACTCCTTGCCCAACATGGGAAGAAGTTGCTGTAGGGTCAGCATTTTGAATTTTGGCACAATGAGATATGGGTTTAGTGCGGACAAGTCGAGAATAGGCCTCCATTGGGTTTCTTTTCTTGGTACAAGGAATAGTCTGGAGTAAAACCCTTGGCCTTGTTCCGTAGATGGTACCCTTTCTATAGTTTTCATCTGAAGTAAATTGTTGATTTGTCTTAAAGCCTCTGGCTTCTGGTTTGGTGGAAGGTTTGGCATTCTGCTCCTTCTTGGCAAAGTGTGAAAATGAAACCTGTATCCTGTGTCTATTGTTTGCAATGTCCATTTGTCTTTTGTAATGCAATGCCAGTTTGTTTGAGAATAAAGCCAATTTTCCGCCCAAGGGTGCTTCCAGTTGTTCCCTTGTAGGCGGAATCAGAGTCAAGTCATTGTGTTTGTCCTGTGGAAGTGGTTGTAGTTGCAGCTGTGGCAGTACTTCTCTGGTTGGCAGGTTGCCACTGGCGACCCCTGTAGGCACTTTTTGATTGACCTCTGCCTCTTGGGTGTCTATTCCTGCCCCTCTGTGCTTTGGAGTGGTCTGGAAAGGACCAATTCTTTGAAGGCCAGTTTCTGCTGAACCTCGGAGGTTGGACCTGCAGAAAATCCTTAACTGTTTGCACAGATTTTGCTTTTTCTTCCACTTTCTTTAGAATCTCCTGTGCAGGGGAGCCAAATAAACTTTGTTTCTCCATTGGAGCATCTAGGAGTTTAGCCTTAACATGGTCCGGCAAGGATTGTTCTTTTAGCCAGGCATGTCTACGAATTACTGCCCCAGTCATAGCTGATCTAAACGAAGCTTCCAGTGCATCATAGCCACATTTTAAAAAGTGATTACTGACCTGCTGAGAGTTGTGTACCAAATCCTGAAGGGCCTTACGGTCTAAAGGTTCAGGAGAAGAAAGCTTTTTATTCAGCTGGTCTAACAAATATTCCTGGTACTGTATCATATGGAATTGACAGTTTAAAGCCCTGGCAGAAAGAGTAGCAGATGTATAAACCTTTTTCCCCATCTCTCTAATGCTCTTGACTCCCTTTCAGAGGGTAGTGGGTTTTTGGCAGTGGCAGCTGCAACACCTTTCGGGCCCTGAGAAATAGTTTCTGGGTCTGCAGCATGGGCCTTATACAAGTGGAAGTGGGAATCCGGAACCCTGTAGTATCTGTCAGGTTTGGCAGGGGCCGGAGGAAGTGAATCAGGGGCAGAGCTGACATCATTATATGCATCATCAACTACAGTTAGCACAGGTGGTATGGCTAAAGGCCTATGCTGTGGCAAGTGTAAGAAAGTCCTAAGTCTTTTTCTAGAATCAGAAAAATCCTGACCCTGCCACTGAAAGTGTTCCCTCATAGAGTGTAAAGTTTCCCCAAAGGAAAATTCCTCTGGAGGGGAAGCAGAAGGGATAGAGTCTTCTGCATCAGAGTCCTCATAAGGTGAGTATGGCCCTTCGTGATGGTCTGACAAATCAGATCCATCCGAGGAGTAGTCAGAGGAGAGAGGTTCAGGGGGTTCAGTCCTGGGCCTTTTGTCAGGAGGAGGTTGGGAGGCCCTGTCTGGGTGAGGTTGGGAACCCCTAATCAGAGAAATAAGGTCCTCAGCAAGACTGAACATCTGGGTACTTGAGGAAGGTCTCGGTGAGGTTGATTTTGCAGGTAAAGCCTTAGTAATTTTAGCTGCTTTAGCCCTGGAGCAAGCCTTAATAGACATAGAAGCAGGGGACCTAGCTGCCCCACGTGCAGGAGTGGAAATGTCCAAAGGAATGGTGTCGGACAATTCTCGTGCGCTTGCTTCTTCGGTATGGATTTCTGTAGCCGACTAGGCCAGGGCCTCGCTGGCCTCGGTTGTCGGAGGTATGATTTCGGCAGAAGGAAGAACCAAGGCCTCGGTTTCAGCCGAAACAGAGACACTCGCGGTAGGCCTAACCGTGGTTTCAGCCGAAACTGCGGGCCGCGAGTGTCGGTCCTTTTCCTTGCGTTTTTTGGCTAAATGCGTAGTCGGAGTCTCCGACGGCATTTTATATGCAAAAGCGGATCCAAAAAACTCTTCTGCAAACTCCGACCGACGTCTAAGAGTCCGTCGGTTGAAGGAGGCACAGGCTAAACAGGCTGCTACGTAGTGGTCTGGGCCTAAGCAAGGAAGGCAGTAGGAATGGAAATCCTTGAGGTATTTGTTTCCCACAAGTTAAACAATTATTTACTTTGTCTGACATCGGCTGAGGCAAGAAAGAGTCCCCAACGGGGTACTTAGCTTTTTAGAAGTCTTCGGTAGCTGAATCTCTGGATCTGACCGACCGGCACTTGCGAACAGCTTCTGCTTCGGTCACCGCGCGGCAGAAAGACTGAGGAAAATGGCGTCGGCTGATGCCTTTATACCCCAGCAGCTGTGACGTCGGGGAAGATGCGACATCAGCAGAGGCCAGACCCAGACTTTGGAATCCGGCCGAAGGGCTGCCTGAGGCAGGACAACCCATATGTTATGACTGCAGATGCATCCTTGTAGGACATCAGAGAAGAGTAGGGGTCCAAGGATGGATCCTTGGGGAACCCCTATGCAGACAGGTAGTTGGGGAGATATGTCATTCTGCCATACAACAGATTGTTGGCGGTCAGACAGGTAACTCTGAAACCAGTTGGTGACTGACAGAGAAGGATAGGTTATTGAGGACAGAGATAAGTTGTGTGTGGGACCATGTCAAATGCTTCAGATAGGTCTAGGAAAGCAGAGGAGAGATAGCCATTATTTTTATGCTGAAGGATAGTGTTAGTAAAGGAGAGTAAGGCAGTGGTGGTGCTATGGTTTGGTCGGAAACCATGCTGAGTATTGGAAAGGAGGTTGTTAGTAAGGAGGTAGTCTGAGACCTGAGAGTGTATGCATCTCTCTAGTATTTTGGAGAGTGGAGAGAGAATAGCTATGGGGTGGTAAATGGTTAGTTCTGTGGAGGGTCCGCCTTTGTGGAGGGGAATTATATGCGATACTTTCCACAGTGTGGGAACGTAACTTTCTGACCGAGATCAGTTAATCAAGATGGATACTGGGTAGGCCAGAGCATCAGCTGCGATTTGTAGGTATTCACTTGGGAGGTTGTCTGCTGCTAATTTGGTGGGCTTAAGTTTAGTTAAGAGTTTTTTTTATGTTGGAGGTAGGTACAGGAGAAAAAGAGAAGGCAGTGGGGAGATTACTAGTTGAAGGTGTGGGGGATTGTGTTGTTTAGGTAGTGATAGTATGTTTTGTGTGAAGTGTGTGTTGAATGAGGTAGCAATATTTTCTGAGGAGTGAGGGATGTTAGGAGGAGGGTTACTGACTTTACCTGGATGGAGGATGGAGTTTATGGAGGACAAGAATTGTTTGGGGATTTGCTGGGAGGAGTCTAGGGCAGAATGGTAGTATTGGAATTTGTTCTGTTTTATTAGCTTTTTGACTCTATTGCGTAGTTCTAGGAATTTCTGTCTAGTTGAGTGGGTTTTGGTTTTGCGCCAGTGCTCCCAGGCTTTATCCCTGTTATTCATTTCTGACTTAGTGGTTTTCTGTAGCCATGGGGAGGGTTGTGCTTTGGTTCTGGAAAGTCTTATGGGGGCATGGTAATTAAGGTTGCTCAGGATGGTAGTATTAAAAAATTCAACTGCGTCATCAAGACTGAGGTACTTTAGAGGATGCCAGTTACATTCTTTGAGGCATGAGATGAATGTGAGTGGGTTAAAGTTTAGTTTTTTACGTATTTGACGGTATAATAGAAGAATGGTAGAATAAAATACGTTGGTAGAATAAAAAGCCTCCTACAGCATTTCCATGGGAGGATACTTTGTTGATAGGCTATCCCACCCTCTGATGCATCATCATCATCAGGACTTCCACAAATCAGGGCGTAGTGGATGTCAGACAGAATGCTGCAATTCTGTATCTTTTTGGACTTAAAGATCAGCTGTGGAAGAATCTGCAGGTGAATCAATGCGTTTCCTCAAGCACAGTATCCTCCTGAAAAAAGTCCAAAGATGAAGATAATGCATTTTGGAAAAGAACTCAGGTGAAGGTAGGGTTGACAAAGACCTTAGATCACTCTGTTCTGCTTGATGAAAGGCAGCAAGGCTGAAGGATCCTCAAGGAATAGTCAATTGGCACAGAAAATGCCAGTGATGAAATGGGGTATCATGTCACAGGAACCACAGTAATAACAAATGTAGCCCTTAGACTCAGCCTGCCATCTAGTACTAGCTTGGCACCAATATATCACTAAATACCAGCATCAAGAGACATGTCACAGGTGTTGGCACTAGCTGTGAATTCATTTTCAGTACTGGTAACACCAATGGAAGTGCCAAAGTCATAAACACTGACACCTTCACTTGTAATGTACACAGCAACATCAATGCCTTAGCTACTAACACAGGCTCTGCAAGTATCCACTAAACTAGTATCGGGAACTGTTCAGCCAGTAAGGTTAGTCTCAATGTCCTGAGTTAGGTACTCCCTTTCCATGCTCTGTCCCAAACTCCAACACAGGAAGGTGGGAAGACACCACCAGCAAGTTTAGTCTTTACCCTCAAAGCAGGTACTGACAGCTTGTCATAACCTTAGTTGGGTATGAGCAGGAAAAGGGGCGTTTCTTGACAGTGAAAGTTTCAGAAAAGAAAAAAAAAATCAGTTATAAGATCAATGTCAGACAAACAAGAAATGTTGCAAGACTTTGATATTTGAGACAGAAGGAAAGACGCTGCCTCAACACCGTTGAATTTAACTTTATATTTTAAAATAATCTTCCACACATTCAAGACTACTCTCTAGGCCTGCAGAGGAGAAAACAGAGTGAAAAACCCTAGGGTGCTTGTGTAGAATATGCTTTTTTTTTTTCAACCTATGGGAAACTCAACCACTTAGAGAACCTTCAAAGTTTCAAGTTTACTTAACGAGAACTATACAACATTTTTCCATGTTTTAACTGCATCTAGTGCCATTCAAGCCAAGAAAATATTTTCTTGATTTACAGTGCATGCTATTGCTTTATAAAGTGATCACTGCTGTTTTTGAGCATTTCTAAAGGATTTATTTAATTTTGTGGCAAAAATGGTCAGTTCTCCGTTTGTTGGATTTTTTAGTTCTGTTGCCAACAAATCCCCTGGCAGAACAGTGGATTAGCCATGGATTTAGCTGTTCAGTAGTAGTTTGTTGTTTACTGTTTAATATGCACTTGAGAACCACCTTCTCTGTGTTTTTACATTAAGAAATTCCAGGATCATTCATCTTGTGGCAGAATGTGTTTACCTGGTCTCTCTGAGTTGAGGAGTATTGCAGGAAACTCAAAGTGTGGTGGTTTACTAGCTAGAGGGCATAGTAATCACGTTTAAGCTTTTTTTCTTTGCTATAACTCAGGTAGATTGTGGGGTGCTGCCCAACTGGTTAGCACTGCCCAGTACAGTAGCAATAGTTTAGACAGTAAAATGTCCTTATAAAATTATGATCAAGTCTGAACTCAGTTAAACAGTATAGCATTGTGCAGAAATAAGTTTAGAGCAAGCTAGCTTGCTCATCGAATAGCACTACCATATTCCAGCACTTTACAACATCTTGTACTTAACCCCAGAAACTAGTTTGCCTATCGAATAGCACTACCACAAACTAGTACTGTATAACATCTTGCTTTTAACCCCAGAAACTACCCTAGGAGACCCCTGTTAAAACACAATCCTTAATCCTAAACAGCCCATTCTACTACAGGACTTGACAACACAGATATGTAATTTTCAAACATCTCAGAGGCAAACTTGGTAGACTTTGGCACCTAAGGCAATGTACCAATTATCTCATATTCTCAGACAACCAGCTAATCATTAAAGAAAATAACACAATATGCAAGACATGTAAATACACAATTTCTTTGGAGGCAAAAATCTCACATACAAAGGAGGTTGTCAGAAATACCCACACTGTATCCCTCATACACACCACTCGCCACACGCGCAGTTTGTCTTACTCAGAGGTGTTTGAGAAATATGACCAAATCTCAAAGACCTCCAAAAAGCCAACAAACAGCAACACTGCTCCTCAGTAATCAATAAAGCACACACCAGAAGCAACAAAACATCTCACATAACCCTATACCCAATGGTACCCCAAGAGCAAAGCCCATAAGGCAAGCATATACTTTACCTAATAATCTTGTCACTAAGGACTTCATTGTGCGACACACAGATGCCCCACACACCAAGTTAGACAAGGAGGAGGTAAATGTTAGCTGATTATCTGGAGCTAGGAACACCAATATCTTGCATGCATTAAAGTTACTGCATCCCAGGTACCAATCTGATTCTATCATAGTCCATGTGGGTGTAAATGACCCGAGACATACCTCACTGGACTATATGAAAAAGGACGTAGTGGATCTCTCAGAATATGTGTCAGAGATATGTATGAGCCTTGTATTAAGCAGGAACTTAAGTTAACCAAGGATGATGTCTAGTATGAATATAAAATTATTAGATTTAATAAATTGCTTAGTTTCTGGTGTCATGCCAGGGAGATCCAATTTGTGTCAGCATGGGAGGACATGGTCAACACATGCAGTTAAAACAGTGGAAAAGCACTGTTTTGCCACAGATGGGCTACACCTATTCTCCCTAGGCTTTTGGATACTGGATACAACTCTCTCCACATTCGTACAGCCTTTTATAGGCAATGCCAAAAAGACAAATTTGCTAACATAGTGAAAAACGTTTCCAAGCAGTCTTAAGGAATTAGTGCTCAGTGCTTGGAGACTAAACAAAAAACTCCACACCCTTCAAGCCCTCCTCACTCTGGATAATGTAGACATCTATGTCATGAGAGAGGCTTGATTTAAAGTCATAGAAAGTACTGCAGAAGTACAGGGCTATGGTGCCCTCCACAAATTTAGACCAACCACAGTCACAGTGAAGCCAAAGGAGAAGATGTCTTGATCTACATTAACAACAACCATACCTCCAGATTGGTTAAACAGGACGATACCATGGAGTTCATTCACACGCAACTAACCATATACAAGGTCCCTCACCATATCATGGCTAGCTACAGGTCACCATCTATGCCCCTAGAGTCTCGTGAATTTTACCTAAACCTACTAGAGGTGTTCACCATCCAACCAAACATCCGACTTGTGGGTGATTTTAACTATCCCTCTATAGAATGGGAAGCATACACTGTCTCAAACTCACAGATGCAATGCTTCCTGTACTTTAACAAAGACATACCCTGGAAAAGACAGTGCATGCTCCAGTCAGAGGATCAAACGAGGATCAAATATACTGGATCACCAACATGGGAGTATTGCACCCCCCCCCCCCACCGTGTCACTCACTAGTGAAGTCAGATCATAAAGCGGTCTCATTTGAAGTAAAAATCAACCCAGAAATTCCAGCTAAACTAGTAACAGTTAAGAACTATTTAAAAGCAAACTATATCCTATTGACAGTTTGTCAAAATTCAAGACTCCCCCAACCCCAAGACAAGAGTTATCTATGCAGAAATATTCACCAACTCTCTATACAAACATATGACTGATGCATAAAGGCTGTTGCACCAACCAAAAACAAACACTAAAAAACAAACCCTACTGGTGGAATCCTCACCTAAATAGGGTATATAATAAAAGAAAAAAACTCATGGCCAAAATCATGAACAGCAACTCCCTTAAAGAGAGCATCTCATACAAATAAACAAGAAAATAAGAGGTCTAATCAAGTTCAACAAGGCCAACTACAATATCAGGATAGCCTCACATGCTAAGGACAATCAGGTGGTCTTCAGCTATGTCTGGAACTTTAAAGGTAACATACAGCAGTGCGCTGAACTGGTGGTAAATGGTGCCACCATCACTGATCAGGATGAAATAACAAATCTTCTGACTGATAAATTCAGCTCAAACTTCATCC
Organism: Protopterus annectens; assembly: GCF_019279795.1. Classification (NCBI taxonomy): domain Eukaryota; kingdom Metazoa; phylum Chordata; order Ceratodontiformes; family Protopteridae; genus Protopterus; species Protopterus annectens. Next base: position 1,419,035,478 of record NC_056744.1, read on the forward strand.
TCCACTCCCCATTTTGCCCTAGGCTACACCAGGTGAAATCCTGTCCAGCAAGGACCAGGTGTTGGCAGCGCTCACCAAGGTCAAAAACACTGGCTCTATGGGATCCAACAACATTCCTGGTTGCCTTCTGAACAGTCCAAAACATGACCTATCAGGACCACTTCAGGCACTCTGCAACTACAGCCTTAAAACAGGCTACATTACAAGTGAATGGAGGACTGCAACAGTCATTCCTCTCCACAAGGGTGGACCATTATCAGACTCGGGGAACTACAGATTCATCAGTCTATCAAGCCCAGTATGTAAAGCCATGGAACAAATTATCATGGCAATGATAAACAAGGACATTTGCAGCCTACAGACACTGGTCCCATTCCAATTTGGCTTTAAGGGAATGTCATGCCTACTTAACCAGGCTAAGGGGGGTCACCAAGGCAATGAACAAGGGTAAAACAGTGCACATTACATATCTTGACCTGGTAAAGGCATTTGATACCCCACTCAAACATACCTGATAAGCTCTCTGAGCTAGGTGTAAATCCTTACATAACTCGCTGGATTGCCAGCTGGCTCAGAGACAGGACCCAAAAAGTCAGGGTCGGTGAGGCCACCTCCACCAAAAGACTAGCCACCAGCGGAGTACCCCACAGCTGAGCCCGCCCCTGTTTGGCATCTAATTCTCAGAAGGTAAGGCTACCATTAAAGGCCTCTGGCTCACCAAGTAAGCAGATGACCAAGTTGGGAGCTATTACTGACTCCACCCAAGACACCAACATCTTGTAAGCAGATTTAACAGACGAATGACTGGTGCCAAAGCCATGGCCTAAAACTCAATGCCAAAAAAATGCATTATAATGCCCTTTGGAAACCTGTCAATCCAAGTTAAGTACTCCACTGATAAAACGATCCAGTAGTAAGGGATCTGGGAAGGGATGCAGACAACAATCTAGCCTTTGACCAAAATGTGGCCAAGACAAGAAAATAATTCTATGTCATCCAAATTATAAGTAAGGGTATGGCATACAGGTTGAAGAAGAAGTTATAGTGCCACTCTACTCTTCCCTTATCACATCTATCATTGAATACAATGCACCCTTTGGCAGGTATCTAACAAGACTCTTGCAACAGTTGGAAAGCCCGCCAATGTTTCTCACAGGGACAGCTCAGGGCATGAATACCCTGTCCTACACTGACCACATTAAAGGCTCTATCTCTGTATTCAGTCTTCTACAGGCTGCTGAGTGGGGATCTTTGCCTGGTTTACAGGGCTTCCTCAGACCCAGCCATAACGGATCAGTTACACATGCACAAAACAAACACCAAAAAAACTACATCCTGTAATCTGAACTTCACTTGTGACACAACTAGAACATGCTGGACAGACAGACACGTTTCCCAAAGTATCCACACACTACAGAATAGGCTCCCCTATCCATTTAAAACAGAGTTCTTCCCTGATCCTGTTCAAACAAAACCTTGACAAATGGGTGGGAGATCATAAAATTTCCCCCCGGTCTGGCTTCCATGCCCCTTAAGGCAGAGGCAGTCAATAAGAAAAGTATTATCCTAACATCCCTCTACAAATCTTTAGTTACCTCTCTACTAACATGCTCCTCCCACTGATGCTTGGGGGTGTGCAGCTAGATTTGTAAGAGCCCTAGCGGTCATTAGCATAGTAACAACCTATGAACCTTTAAACCTACTGAAGTCTTACTGCCAAAAAGGGAGACATGAAACTGAGCTAGAACCTTCTCTGACTAACAAGGTCTCAACTTTAACAAACTGGTTTACAAAGTATACATAAAGTCTTTTAAAAAAACATTTACACAAAGTCTTTTAGTAAATGGTTTACAAGGACCATCCTTAGGTTCATAATAAGGGACATATTTACACATCTTAAGCATGAAGGATTTTAGGTGAAAGAAATCTACAAAAGTATGACATTTTTTGGTATTTTTAATTAGTAGTTTTTAAAATGTTGAATAATAAAGTATTGTATTGCTTTAATTCAACCAAAGTATAGAACAATTTAGGGTCCACGCAAATAGCACCTGTACTCCCCTGCAGCAGTACTGAACAAAGTGAACCAACTCACTATACAGATAACAATCTTTAATAGTCACATAGATTAAGCGCTTTCATCAGCAAACTGCAGACTTCATCAAAATCTGTTAAAAGTATCATTAAGTGTGCTTATATAGTTGCAACCAATAAAATCACTCTAACAATTATATTTTAAATTTTAAATGATCGGTCATTTAAAGAAACAGGAATAAAACTAATTGCAATATATTTCACTACATACAACTAACACTGACCTTGCTAAAGTATAGAAAAGAAACATTATTTACTATTATACCATGACCCCCCCAAAACGTGCACGCTGATTGGCCAACGTGCACATTGTAAATTGAGTTATACTAATGGAAAAAGGTCCGGTCGCCTGGACTTTTTTCCATTAGTATAACTCTACTTTTAAAACAATGTCTCGCTATGTTAAATGGGTTTAACATAGCGAGACAGCTTTAAAATAAAGCAACGGAGATCTCCGTTGCTTATTTTAAAGCTGTCTCGCTATGCTAAACCCATTTAACATAGCGAGACAGGTTTAAAAAAAAAAGCAACGGAGAAAGCAAGATCTCCGTTGCTTTTTGTTAGCTATGTTAAATGGGTTTAACATAGCGAGACAGTTTTAAAATAAGCAACAGACATCTCAGTTGCTTATTTTAAAGCTGTCTCGCTATGTTAAACCCATTTAACATAGCGAAACAGTAAAAAAAAAAAAAGCAACGGAGATCTTGCTTTCTCCGTTGCTTTTGCCCACAGCTCTGCCGCGGATGCCAGACATCTGCGGAAGGGCAGTAAACAGGCATTATACTATGCCATTATTTAAGAAAAGTAATTGTTTCTTTTCTTAAATAATGTCATGGTATAACAGCGATAACCCACTTCTGGGTGTGGGTAATGCTGTATTTACCCACGGTTGGCTTTGTTTGGTCCCTCGGGCTTCGCCCTCGGGACCAAACCACGCCAACCGTGGGTAAATCCAGCATTACCCACACCCAGGCGTGGGTTATTGCTATATTAATAATACAGTTGTTCACAAAAATATAATATAAACCAAATTATTACCAATATCTGCACCAGGAACACAACAAAAATGTAAAATGGCAGATTTCCATAAAATATGTAACCCATGATAGAACCCTGGTTGCTCAAAACTTAAGTGTAATGCTCTGAACTACAGCAACAATACTGGAAAAATGTAATTTTTTTAAAGTTCTAGCATCTCATTTCCAAGACTGGGGTAATGGTAACACTATCAATAATAGCTGGAAAGCTGGCTCCATTTAACAATAAACTGCCATCTGGCTTCTCTTTCTTTTAAAATGCACTTAACATCCCCCCTTTGGGATTCATATAAACACATTCCAGAATGGCAACTTAAATTGGAACATCCATTACTAGCTTCTAAAAGCCTATACAGTGCATTATTTTTGTCCTTTTTCCTAATCAATAATAATGCTCATATATTCTGTTCTTAAGGGCTCTGTTGGTTTGCCCTACATAAAATGTGAACAGCTGCAATATTTTTCCAAAAATATCACCCACATAGTGTTACAATTACCTCTCATAAAATACATCCTAGTTCTATGGATGTTATCTAATACCAATGTTGTATCCTCATTTATTGCAAAGCATTGGCTGCAACTGCCACATTTTTTAGTTCCTTGCATGTCCTTTCTATTACCTGTAGCATTTCCTTTGTATTCAAATCTATGCTTTAAATTTTGTCCTGTTTTACACACAAAAATGGGCTTCTCTCCTAAAATGTTCTACACTTCCATATCCCCCTTTAACAAAACCCAGTTTTGTTGAACAATGCTCTTTATAGCTTCAGCAGACTGACTGTATTCCAATATGAAGGCCCTCCCATAATTGTCAACTTCATGTGTATAAACCATACCATCACCTAGTAGGGGGTTGTATTAAACATCCTATTCACTAATAACGTATTGAGACACCTCCTTAATCATGGGAACAGGATATCCTCTTTCCTAAAACATTTTACCTATATACTCAATCTCTTTCTTCATATCCTCGTACTCTGAAGACATACGTGCTAACCTAATACATTAACCTTTAAGGATGCTCTTCCTTTGTTTCCATGGGTGGCAGCTGGAACAATCCAAACAGGAGTTGCTAAATGTAGTTTTCCTACAAATTTTAGATTTAAATCCAGTTTCAGAATGTTCTACATAGGTGTCTAAATAAGCTATACCCTCTTCACTGTGGGTGAAAAAGTATGTACTGGACATTCACAAATTGCTCGATATTCTCACTGGTACCTTCTCACAGGACAAAAGTATCATCCAATAAACGGATGTAGCATCTGATATTAACCATGAATCGACTACTAAAAATTGTTTTGTCTTCCCAGTCCAATAATACAAAATTGGCAAATATGGGGGCACACGCTGCCCCCATAGCCACACCTTTTGTTTGCTTGTATAGTTTGCCTTCGAAAAAAAAAAAATTAATACCAAGGACATGAATTCCACTAGAAGTTTAATTTTCTCCCATTCCATACCACTACATTTCCTTATACTACTGCTAAAACTTTCCAGCCCTTCATCGTTTGGAATACAGGAGAATAAAGTCTATGAGATCTATGGTAAGAAATGTTAAATTCTTATTCCAAATTTCAGTTTTTAATCTACTTAAGAAATCCCAAGAGTCCTTGATTAAATGTTGTACTTTGCTGTAAATATATTTCAAGAACCTGTCTATCATTACCCCTAGTGCGAACGTTTTTGATTTACTACCAGATATAATAGACCTAAATGGGGGATCCATTGCATTTTTATGGATTTTAGGTATACCTACGATAGTGGCCAGTACTGGATGTTCTACCTTCACAAAATGATACATGTCCTGCGTAATTCTATTTTCCAATAAAAACTCTTCCAGATATAGATCAATCCAACGATGGGCTATATTGACCTCATTTTTTTAAATTACTTCATAGGTCCCTGTACTATTCAGGATTTCATACATCTTGTTATAATATTCTCCACTATCATATAACACTACCCCTCCACCTTTATCTGGTTTCGTAATACGTATATTACTATCATTACTAATTTGTTTCAAAATCACCCATTCATTGTTACTCAGGTTATTCCTATATCCATTACATTTGTGCTTTTCCTGTAGTTCATACAATTCTTTAGAAATAACCCTCTCCGATGTTACCAAAGTCGAATGTAAAGATGGATTAAACTTACTGTTTTTCTTTAACCCAACACTAGTGTTATGATTTGACTGTTCCTTGAAGTTAATGGCTAAATTGAGTCTCCTTAAGTACAACTTCAATTCAACCAAGGTGTCCGTTTAATAAAATCCAGTGGTTGGTACATAGTTCATACCCTTAGAAAACAGATCAAAGTGTTCCTTTTCAAGCTTCAATGAAGTATAATTATAAATATTAAAACTACCCATGGTATATACAACCCCTTGATTTTGAATTATTTCTTCATTTTGCTGTCCATTCAATACCTGCCCTAATACCTCGGCTTCCATCCTGGGCCTTGTTTCTCCCAAAAATGTATTTCCTTTCCTGAGTTTTTCCTGACCTGATAGTAATTCTCCCTTCTTTGGCCTCCCTGCCAAAAAAAAAAAAATATTGTTGTTAGCCCTATATTTTCTTTGTTGGTCATATGAGGCTTGATTTTTCATTTTGGTCATTTTTCCTAGAATCATGTTCCTTATGGTTGTTTTTACTAACTGCCCCCCCCTTGAGAGTCTCCCTCTTCCAGGGGTAAACATTGTTTGTTTTACAACGCCCTATGTCTCTCTCAATTTTTTTTTACACTTCCTCAACATAATCTTGTCACACTTCTCAATATATTCAAATTGCTTCCGATACCTTCTTTCCATTCAGGAAAAAAAAATCATTGCTAATAGAAAAATTTAACGTTTCCACTTCTTCAATTAGTGTACATAGCTTAGAATCATCTTATTAAAAATTTAATGTACTCAAAGCCAAAGCCAAACATTTTTGTTACATTAATTTTGTATTTCCTCAGTTCAATTCCCAAAGGTTCCTTAAAGAACCTTAATCCCACAGGTACTATCCCAAGCTCAATGCAACGATTTAAATAGGTGTTGTCCATTTGAAAACATTTAATTTTATCTAATTTCTTTTCCATTAAATAAATCATGTCCTTCAGGGTACAAGATTCATTGTGTTAAAGCCGTTTCTCATTACTATGTACATCAGGGTTACTAACAAACAAGAAATTAATGCCCAAAAATTTCTCAATGGCAACGTGTGCTGCCATCCACTTCTTTAATTCACTTTATACATATATATTTTTTATGTACCAACACAAGTTTCTTTTGGTATTATTTCTTTAAGATTAAGTTGAGAGCAATTAAATAAGTGTACTATTGAATAATGCTTTTAGTATAAAAAAGATAATTTGGGGTGTGTACTGTTCTGAAGAAGTTCCATTGTATGGAACGCACTTAACATTTTAATAAATGCTGGCCTGTTCAACTCAGAGACACTTTTACTTGGAGTTTTAAGTTTTCAGTTCTAGGAGTTTTAAGCTTATTGTGTTATTTTACTGGACCCAGGGGGTCAACTATAAAGTGCTTGTTTTTGTAGCAGAGCGTTTTTTTGGGGGGACCAATACAACGTGGCTTACAACAGAACTGGACCATCTTAAACTAAAATTAAAACTTTAAGTTTCAGAGATCTTGCAGATGAAGCAAGTTATGTTCTTTACACCTGGGGTGTAATGCTGCTCCAGAGGCAATTGTGGACAATGAATTTACAACTTCTAGCTCCCAAAACAGTAGAGGGGACCTCACGCAACTTACTGCAACTGCAATGCTGTCCCAGCAGGTTACCAACATGGAAAAGTAGCTTGAAAAACTACAAGCTCCATAATGTTTTGGGGCACTCAGAAAGAAGAACTGGCTTGATGCGAACAAGAGGAGATTGAATAACCAAGGTGACTTCTCGGAAGGAATTCAAACCTCAAAGAGGATGGGTCACAGCTCAACCAGTGTGAAACAAACACAAACTCGGAACACTAATGGTTTTAGTTTTCAAGACTGGATTCAAAAGACTATTTATTTTTCAGAACAAGAAAACATTAATCAAACTCAGCAGTTACCCAAGATGTTCCAGAAAAAGATGACTGAACTAGAAGTCAAACTTTTTAAGGTACACAATTTACAATGTGATAATTTGTACCTTAATGAAAGTTTAAGAAACAAATGTGTTCCCAAAGGCTTAAGGGTTTATAAATTCCCCAATATACTTAAAGTGTGTGAAGCTGAGACTGATTAACTTTAAAAATGTTTGAAAGGTTTGGGTATGAGCTGATGTTGTTTATTATTAAAATTAATAATGCTCACATTAATAAGATATTGGAAGATTTGGATAAACTGCGCAATGATATGATTTGTTATTTGAATCCAATATTCAGAAATTTAACAACATTTTTAATAGGGTTGAAGACGATGTTAAATTAAATTTAAAATGGAAGCGTAAAAGATTATGACAGATGAAAACGATCTAAAAATGAAGCATACCCTTTACCAAATTCATTATGGAAGAGGCAGTTAGCAATAGAGAAATAAGGAGGGTAGACTGTGAACAAGTGGTTCCCCTACAGACCATCAACAGTCTTATGATATGGATAGTAAAATGGAGGCAGAGTATGAAGTCCAATACCCACCCCATAGGAGATCTGAAAGACTAGAGAATAGAAATAGGCAAACAGTATTTTTATCCCCAAGCCCACACTATGAAAGGAGTAAGGGGCAGAGGGAGGACTTGGAGGAACAATGGCAGGAACAACAATTATGGGACAAGTTAATTTAATTTAACATCTAAACATAACATACCATGTAGACTGACGGTTGCATCCTTATGTATATGTACCTTGAATCTTATGTTAATTTTTATCTTTTGTATTTTGTTTATATCTTTTTATCTTTGTATCTTGTAATGTGGAGCTTTTCTCCCCGGGCCTCCACTGAAAATGGGCTCCTGAGCCCAGTGGACCTCCCCGGTCATCAAACTGAAATAAATAAAATAAATAAATAAATAAATAAGTTAAACAAAGAAGCATCAACAACTTATGACGGTAAATTAATTACCTATCAAGGTCAGTTGAAGGTTGACGAAAACATATTTTGCCCTTTTTAAAAAAGATTTTAAGTTTGTACCTTCTTTTAAGGTGGGGGTTGTAGATGTTATAACAGACATTAGACTTTTCAGTAGAAAACTGTACCTTCAGTTAATGTTTAAAGAACAATCAGATCTAAAAGTAACAACTGATAGCACCCTGATATTAAAGGAAAACAAAGTTGTTCCAATCCCCCCTTGCACCTACTGGTTTCCGCTTTTGAAAAAGCAAGTGTTTCAGAAATTCATTCAATCCTTCCAAAAAGTAAAAGAAGATATTATAATATGACAAAGGAAGAATTTCAATTAATGCAGGAACTTAGAATGAATGACACAGTATGAATAATGAAACCAGACAAAGGTGGGGGATTGGTTTATTTAATAAAATGGATTATGTCAATAGTTTATTTTCAATATTTCATGAAACTACCAGATATCAGGAAGCATCAAGAAATGAAGAAAATCCAGTTATTTCTAGATGACTCATTACAGGGAGCTAATTCCAAAGAACTTTTGTCATTTTTTTAAAAATGAACATCCATTTATTTCTATTGTTTTTAGGTTCATAGGTTCATACTAGGCTATCTGCCCAAGGGCATTTATAAGCCTAGCCCATAGTTATGTGGCTTTCGCCACCCCTTTAGTTTGAATAAAAACTATGCCTATCATTTTTCTGTGCCTGTCAAGCAGTGACACTGAAGTAATCCCTGGGGTATATCTGCGATCTCCCATCCATTGGTCAAGATTCCTCTTGAACAAGGCCAGCGAGGTGCTCTGCCTCACATGTACCAGGATTTTGTTCCACAGCATAGGGAGTCTCTGGGTGATGAATCTGTCCCTCCAGCACGTTCTATTAATAACCGTGTCAAGGTTTAAGTCTCCCGCCCTTGTGGTTCTGAGGGATCTAGATTTTTTGAGGTGAAGCATATTCATCAAATCTGGGTTTGACATGGCCTTATATGTCAGGCACAGGTCACCTCTGAGCAAGCGGTATGAGACTGAATAGAGCTGGAGTTCTTTCAGTCGGGCAGCATAAGACATATTTTTGAGACCCTTTATCCTTTTGGTGAGGAACTTTTGGGGCCTTTCAAGCTGCAGCAGGTGTCTGGTCAGATACATTCGAACGGGCATTGTACTCAATCATAGGTCTAATGAGTGATGAGTACAGGGGACGATGACCTCCCTTGATCTAGATGTGAATCCCTTCATGATCAGGTGGGCGATATAGAAGGTTTTCCTAACTACTTTAGCAACATGAGTGTCAAGCGAAGGCTACTGTCAATTTGGGTCCCCAGATCCCTGATGACTTTTTCTGTGCTCAGTGGATTGCCACCTATGTGGTAGCTAGGGGTAACCTTGTTTTTCCCGAAGGGTATGACTATGCATTTTTTGGCGTTTAACTTCAGGCCATGGCTCTGGCACCAGTTATCCGTTTCTGTGAGGCCCTTCTGGAGGATATCTGTGTCAGATGTGTTTTCGACTATGGCGCCCAGTTTGCAGTCATCTGCAAACTTTGTCAGCCATAACCCTCCTGTGTTTGCTTGTACTTCAGAAAAGTAGATGCCAAACAAGAGTGGACCCAGGACTGAGCCCTGTGGGACACCACTTGTGACAGGCTTTGAGTCTGACATGGCTCCAGCAACTCTGACCCTGTGGGTTCTGTCACTTAGCCAGTTTGCAACCCATCTTGTGATGTATGGGTTTACATTCAAGCTGATGAATTTTTCGATGATACCTGAGTGGGGTATTGTGTGAAGGCCTTTGCCAGGTCGAGGTAGGCTGTATGGACTGCCTTTCCCTCATCAATGGCCTTGGTGACTGTCTCGAAAAAGTCAACCAAGTTTAAGAGGCAGGATCTGCCTTTGACAAAGCCAAACTGGGTTGGATCCAAAGTCTGCAAGTTCCCTATGTCTTTATTTATGAGTTCCATTATGATCCTCTCCATGGCTTTGCAGATAAGGCTTGTCAAGCTAATGGGGCAGTAATTTCCAGGGTCTGTGGAGGCACCGCCCTTATGAAGTGGGACCACAGTCGCCGTGCGCCACTCCTTGAGTACGTATCCTGAGGTGAGGCTAAGATTAAACAGCTGTCCTAACTGTGGGTTTAATTCCTCGTTGAGTTCATGAAGCACACAGCCGGGGACACCATCCGGTCCCATGGATGCTGTGTTTTTGCCTTAGTGAGGGCAGTTCTCACCTGGGCATTGGAGATGTTTGGGGGCTACAATCCTCTGGAATAGATATCTCTCCTTTTGGGGAGAAGTTTGCACTGAACCTGTCAGCCAGTATGTTAGCAATGTGTGTAGGTTCAGTAATTTTCACATCATTTTGAACTAATTCTGAGCATATCTGGGAGTTTCCTCCTAGGTTTCTAACATAGCTAAAGAAGGCCTTATGATTGTCTTTAGAGTCCTTGGCGATTTTTCTCTCAAAATTTGCCTTGGATGATTTTATGAGAGCTCTTAGTTTTTACTTATAATGATCAAAGGTGTCTTACATTTCAAGGATTTTGCTCTATCTTGTAGTAGCTTCCTCCTTTTGTTGTAGAGCTTGTTTATGGCTGGGGTCCACCAGACTGGACGCTTGCCTTTGGTACAGAGAGTCTTAGTTTTGTTTGGGATTGCCTGATCCATGCAGTCCTGTAGGTGCTGGTAGAAGGCATTTGTAAGTGATTCAGCGGTTTGAGTAATGTTTACCACTGGCTCAGGGGCCTTAAAGGAGACCACACTAGTTTTTAGAAGTGTGAAATCGGCTTTTGAGAAGTTTTTCACTGTGGTCTTTTTTGTTTCAGGTGGGGGCGGGATGAGGATCTCCAGCGAGATTAGTTTATGATCTGATCTCACCAGTGAGGGGTATACTTCCGGTGTTGAACATTTTGATCCCATGTTCGTGATGATGAGATCAAGTATGTTTTCTCCTCTTGTGGGGATGGTGACTAGTTGTTCCATGGCATTTGAGTTTATGAACTCCAGGAATCTTTGGGTTAGAGTGTTTGGGCTTGAGTAGTGTTCCCAGTCTATATTAGGGTAGTTGAAGTCACCTAGTATGATGGTGTTTGGAGATACATTTATCCCCTCCAATGTTTTCAGGAAGGCCATGTGAGGTTCCTGAGTTTGAGAGGGTGGCCTGTAACATGCTACAAATTGCAGAGCAGTCTTGCCTATGGTTAATTGCACCTGGATGGTCTCCGATGCATCGTGCGTTGCCACCAACCTTGAGGTGTGGGTGTCCTTTATGAATATGGACACCCCCCCCTCCTTTCTTGGTGTTAATCCGGATTTTGGGGCCGGAACGCATGATATGAGGTGAAACCTGTTAGTGCTGGGGTGCTCTCAGGAGCCTTGAACCAGGTTTCTGTCACAGCACAGACATCGATGTTCTCCATATTGAGAAGAGCCTCGAGTGCGTGCATCTTGAGATTGAGACTTCTGGCATTGAGCAGCATTACCCTTAGTTTTTTTTCCTTTTTGGTGTTCTAGGGTGGTAGGTTTAGAATTTGAGCCTTGCCTAAAAAAGGCACTATGGGGTGGCAAGAGCCTTTGCCAATATCCGGAAGCCCAGGGGTGACAGGTGCAAGCCGTCCCTTGCGAAGCAGCGTGGCTTGTCCAGCATGTCATCCCAGGCAGACAGACATTGGATCCCCTTTGAATGAGACCAGAATTTAAGCCAATTATTAAAGCTGATCATCTTATCACTGTATTGTGGCATCATTCTAGGTGAAGGTAGGATACTGCTCAAGGTCAGGGTCATACCTGCCTGGGCTACATAATCAGAGAGCTCCTCGATGTCCCTTTCATGTAGTCCAAGGAGGTGCGTCTCAGGTCGTTGACACCAGCGTGGACAATGACTGAGTCGTACTTGTACCTGCTGTTGAGAGACCTGAGTGCTTGCGTTATGTGGCGGATTCTAGCGCCCGACAGGCAGCTTACTGTGACCTTCTCCTTACTCAGTCTGGTGAGCGGGACATCAGTGTGTCTGACTATGGAATCACCAATGACAAGTATGTCTGGCATTTTGTTTGGCCTTAAGGGCTGTGACTGTTTGACACTCTGACTGTGTGGTCTATGTGTTGCATGTGTTGGGTCGTGAGGTGGTAGTTGTTTGGGTGTCTGCTTTGGTGGCCTCTGCTGTTTTGGTAAATTTTTGATCAGAGCCTCCGAGTATGTCTTTGTGTGAGTATGTGTATGATTTGAAGTTGTGATGGTACCATGTGTGACTGGGTATGTATTGTGTGTGGTTACCTTCTCCTCCTGTCTGGTCTTGCCAGTCCTATGTTGAGAGAGCTCAGCCTCCAGTTTGGCCGTATAGTTGCATCTCTCGCATGTATTTGTGTTTTGTAGCCTTAAGGGCTGTGACTGTTTGACACTCTGACTGTGTGGTCTAGGTGTTGCATGTGTTGGGTCGTGAGGTGGTAGTTGTTTGGGTGTCTGCTTTGGTGGCCTCTGCTGTTTTGGTAAATTTTTGATCAGAGCCTCCGAGTATGTCTTTGTGTGAGTATGTGTATGATTTGAAGTTGTGATGGTACCATGTGTGACTGGGTATGTATTGTGTGTGGTTACCTTCTCCTCCTGTCTGGTCTTGCCAGTCCTATGTTGAGAGAGCTCAGCCTCCAGTTTGGTCGTATAGTTGCATCTCTCGCATGTATTTGTGTTTTGTAGCCTTAAGGGCTGTGACTGTTTGACACTCTGACTGTGTGGTCTATGTGTTGCATGTGTTGGGTCGTGAGGTGGTAGTTGTTTGGGTGTCTGCTTTGGTGGCCTCTGCTGTTTTGGTAAATTTTTGATCAGAGCCTCCGAGTATGTCTTTGTGTGAGTATGTGTATGATTTGAAGTTGTGATGGTACCATGTGTGACTGGGTATGTATTGTGTGTGGTTACCTTCTCCTCCTGTCTGGTCTTGCCAGTCCTATGTTGAGAGAGCTCAGCCTCCAGTTTGGCCGTATAGTTGCATCTCTCGCATGTATTTGTGTTTTGTGGGAGAAGGAGAGGATTGTCTGTGTATATGAGGCAATTGTAACATTGCCTCAATATTCCCAGGTTCACCAGTTGAGCTGGAGAGGACACTAGCAACTGATCCCTCGACATACTAGAAGTAGTAGATAAAGAGACTTTCAAAGGACTCCGGGGGAAGTGGGTTTTAGGCTGGTGGGGTACTATCTATAATAAGAGTGCTTTATCAAGGTGCAAGTACTGTAGGAGTAAGTGCTAGGCTTTACAGATAGAGAATAGTCTACTTGGGAATCAAGTAGAGATGAACTTTTCAGTTATAGGATATGCTGGTTAGATCAGCAGTACAGCTCGAGGAAGGTAGTTCTAAGGGAAAAATTTGAAGAGTGGAATTTAGATGGCCCGAATAGTTTAACCCTGTTTAACCGCCGCTGCTCTTGTGTGCAATAGTGGCAACTCCGTGCTAAATCGCGCTAACGCGCGTTTAGCGTGTTTTATAGCAGGGGGCTGAAGGGAGCTAGGAATTGGCCCAAAACGACCAATGGACTACTAGTTTCTGGCTGAAACTTCACCAAATCGGACAAAAAGGCCACTCAGTGCTTCCCACTCTCACTGGTAAGCAAAGAAACTTCCCTCCTTCCTAATAAGGCAATGGATCAGTAACAGGAACTAAAAACAAAGCCCAGGGATCAGCAACTCTGAAACTGGACTACTCTAGTTCAGTAAGGTGGGAAAACAAGAGATTTTTTTGTTTTATTACAGAGATAAGGAAAAAAAAAGACAGTAAATGCTATAAATGCTGTAAATCAGCTAGCGCACTTTAGTGTGTAGCCTACAGAAACAATTTGCAACAATTAGTAACTTAAAGTGCAATAAACAGTGTAAAATGCAGAAATCACTTAAAGTAGCAGTAAAACAGGCGAAATGCAGTCGCTAGCTTAATAACAGTGGGAAAGCCACAAAAATACTTATATCTGGTAGAAAGTCACTCTTTTAGCTCTCTGCTGCTTGGATCACTCTGCAGGCCACCACGAGGATCTGTGCTGAGTTGGTACAAGCTGGAAAACGCGTGTTTAGCGTGTTTTATAGCAGGGGGCTGAAAGGAGGTAGGAATTGGCCCAAAACGACCAATGGACTACTAGTTTCTGGCTGAAACTTCACCAATTCGGACAAAAAGGCTGCTCAGTGCTTCCCACTCCCACTGGTAAGCAAAGAAACTTCCCTCCTTCCTAATAAGGCAATGGATCAGTAACAGGAACTAAAAACAAAGCCCAGGGATCAGCAACTCTGAAACTGGACTACTCTAGTTCAGTAAGGTGGGAAAACAAGAGATTTATTTTTTTTTTTTTTTTTTACAGAGACAAGGAAAAAAACAGACTGTAAATGCTATAAATGCTTTTAAGCGGCTAGCACACTTGAGTGCGTTAGCCTACAGGTAAAATTAAGCAACAAATAACTTTTTAAGAGTGCAAAACAGTTAATCAACACAAAAACAGTTTAAATAGAATGCAGAGCTGTATAAACAGGCTAAGATGCAGTCGCTAAGCAGTAAATATTCAAAAAGCCAGAAAAAAATACTTAAATCAGTTATAGCAAATACAGTTATAACAAATGCTCTGAAATATACTGTATATTTCCAATATGTTTGAGAAGGACAGTCAGAACACAAGAAGGTTCAGGCGAAAAAGAAAAAAAGTTTTGTTTTACTTTTTGAAAAGGGAAAAAGGAGGAACAGAAGGCCTTATCAAATGTTCTCTCTGTATTAAGAAGAATGAGCTAATGACACAAGACTGGGAGGTGTGTCACAGTAGGGGCGGGCAACTGCAAAGCCACCAAGTATAAGCACTACAGAGTCAAATGAAAGTTTTTAAACAGATAAGGATTTGTGAAGATTCTGAATAGACAAAGTGCTTTATATATATTAAATTATAAAAACAGTAATCTGTAAAAATAATCAAAAGATACTTATATTTTGTAGCTCAGTTGCGGTCAAACAACTTCTCCAGCCTGCACTGTGTGCAAAGACAGAGACCCTACCAAAGTTAGGGCAAGACCAGAACAACAACTTTTTTTTTACAAGAACACAAAAGAACCAGCCCCCACTAGCCAAGAGATAATTACACAGAGTAAATGTTTCAGTTTATACAATAGCCTAAGACAGCAAAGCACTACAGAGTCAAATGAAAGTTTTTAAACAGATAAGGATTTGTGAAGATTCTGAATAGACAAAGTGCTTTATTATATATTAAATTATAAAAACAGTAATCTGTAAAAACAATCAAAAGATACTTATATTTTGTAGCTCAGTTGCGGTCAAACAACTTCTCCAGCCTGCACTGTGTGCAAAGACAGAGACCCTACCAAAGTTAGGGCAAGACCAGAACAACTTTTTTTTTACAAGAACACAAAAGAACCAGCCCCCACTAGCCAAGAGATAATTACACAGAGTAAATGTTTCAGTTTATACAATAGCCTAAGACAGCAAAGCACTACAGAGTCAAATGAAAGTTTTTAAACAGATAAGGATTTGTGAATATTCTGAACAGACAAAGTGCCTTATATATATTAAATTATAAAAACAGTAATCTGTATAAATAATCAAAAGATACTTATATTTTGTAGCTCAGTTGCGGTCAAACAACTTCTCCAGCCTGCACTGTGTGCAAAGACAGAGACCCTACCAAAGTTAGGGCAAGACCAGAACAACAACTTTTTTTTTACAAGAACACAAAAGAACCAGCCCCCACTAGCCAAGAGATAATTACACAGAGTAAATGTTTCAGTTTATACAATAGCCTAAGACAGCAAAGCACTACAGAGTCAAATGAAAGTTTTTAAACAGATAAGGATTTGTGAATATTCTGAATAGACAAAGTGCTTTATATATATTAAATTATAAAAACAGTAATCTGTAAAAATAATCAAAAGATACTTATATTTTGTAGCTCAGTTGCGGTCAAACAACTTCTCCAGCCTGCACTGTGTGGAAAGACAGAGACCCCACCAAAGTTAGGGCAAGACCAGAACAACTTTTTTTTTACAAGAACACAAAAGAACCAGCCCCCACTAGCCAAGAGATAATTACACAGAGTAAATGTTTCAGTTTATACAATAGCCTAAGACAGCAAAGCACTACAGAGTCAAATGAAAGTTTTTAAACAGATAAGGATTTGTGAAGATTCTGAATAGACAAAGTGCTTTATATATATTAAATTATGCCGAAGCTTCATAAGGATATACAACTCCCATTTAGAGTAATTATTTCAGCACACACAGCCCCACCTACACCCTCGGAGTATTTACAGACAGGCTCCTTAAAAATTCAGTAGACTCAATTCATTACTTATTAAAAGTATTCTAACCACAATTAATACAAACTGGTACAGTGAGAATTGCTGTTTTTCAACAACAGACGTTGCTAACATTTCTTCCAGTAGTTTTTATTCCAGTATCTGATTTTTGGTTGCTTTTGGTCCTTATAATGCAGGAGTCTAGCGTGCAGGCTTTTAAGCATTACTGAACAACCACACTTTTTTTTCTAATCCGGCAAATTTGAACACTCTGTAGCAGTTCCCTTTTCGGAATTGGAAAATAAATTAACTTTTCCAGTTTAATGGCAACTGCTGTGTTTCCATCTTTGCTGGCAAACATCATTGGCTTACCAATATGATTTTTTTTTCTAAACACCTTAAAACCTAAAGCAAATATTTTCAGTACCAGTCAAATACTCTATTCCCACTTCTTGGTACATCAAGAACCAGAACAATCAATTCTAAAGACAACAATCTCCTTTATTTATCTAAGCATTCCAGAGTGATTGAAATCTAAAAAGTCCATCTGTACAAAGAAAAGAAAATAACTTGAGCCAAAATTAATTCTTATTTTCCTGGGCATGGGAAAACAATCACATTTTCATTCACAGGCTGACAGGTTTGCAAAAGGCAAAGGAACTCTACAATTGCAACTTGTGTGTGGGCGCGGATAAGTTTGGAATAGCCATAGCCAAAGGAATTCTACAGAGTGCGGTTTGCAGCCTCTGACCAAAAAAAAAAAAAAACACAAACAGAAGACATACTAATTTCCAATAAAATTACTGTCATTTTACACAACATTCTGCGACTACCAATAAAACTAAAGGCAGATTTTCTCCTCGGGTCTCAGTACTTAAAACTGCTAAAACTTGAAACCTGCCCACCCACTGCTAAATGAACATACAGACTCAATATACAACCTTAGCACTTGCTCTTAAAATGCTCCCTCACTTCAAACTCCCACAGCAGGGGCAGTCTATATTATCACTGCTAATCAATTCTAGCCTCAAAACTTGGTGGCAGTTTGTTCCATATTTTAGGAATGAAGTTTGAGAAGAGTGACAGCGGAGTTGTTAGCTTTGGACATTTAGAAGGAGATTGTTATTGGAATAGAGGGATCTAGAGGTAGTGTAAGGTTGTATAAGATTTTGGAGAATACTGTACTACACAGTAATGGCTAATGGTTATGGTCTCATGAGCCAAACTGCAGCTAGTAGAAGAAATTGACAATAACCTAAATTTCAACATTCACATAGCTCAAACCATCACAAAGGTCCACAAGAAACTAGGTCTTCTCTACAGAAACAATTTCTAACAGCAAATACAAAAGCTATCGCTCGCACACTTTTTGTCAACTCTCCTAAAACACCTCCCCGAATTCTAACTAACTCCCATAAAACTGATCTAAACTAGAATCTTGTTACAATAAAATAGCCACATTTGCTAAAGACGCCACTTTTAGGATTCATTATTGTGCATCTCTTAAACAGCTAAAATGGCTAGAAATTCCCCAACTGCTGCACTTTAAATCAGTTAACGTTTGCCCATAAAACACTGCATCAAGCAGATAAAACCCCTGCTCTCTAAAATCTTATACAACCTTAAACTACCTCTAGATCCCTCTATTGCAATAACAATCTCCTTCTAAACGTCACCAAAGCTAGCAACTCAGCTGTAGAATCACTCTTCTCAAACTTTATTCCTAAAATATGGAACAAACTGCCACCTCCAGTAACCTCCACCTGCTCTACAGTTCAATTTAAAAAGCTCCTAAAATCTCACTTAATAGACACCAGGCTCTGTTCTTGTAGCTATCCTTGATGGGGCATACCTCATCAACTAAATATTGCTCTGATTGGTACTTCATACGGAAAATAACACTCTTTCTCTATTAATTGTACATTATCATGTATGACCTGTGACAGAAATGTACACTACTGAATAATTGTATGGTTCACCACCAAGTAATTGTGATGTAATGTCTACTACTTAATTATAGTACTGTCCCCATATTTATGAAATTGTTGCCTGTGAAGGTTTCTGTAATTTCTTCATGTGTTTGCTACCTTCTGATAAACGAGTATACGTCAGTTGTGAATGTCAACATGATTCATACGTTTGTGTTACAAATGTATTAGAACAGTATGTTATGTGTATATCAAACTGCTGGTACAGAAGTGTGTGTGTGAAAAGGGTTTGCACAGTACAGAGCTTAAAGATGTATCCACCGTGTACCCTACGGGAAAAGAACAGAAATGTATATAAACTACTGTAATTGTGTAAGTGTACAGTACATGTTTTAACAATGGGAACTGACACACAGAAAGTTAACTTGCAAAACTTCAATAACATAGTTAAAATTAAATTGTTTTACAACTGCGCCATAAAAGAGATGTTATCTTTCAGTTTTAGTGCAGCAAGGAGACAGATGCCTAAAACTTCTGCATTGTTTTGTATTTTATTACTTCTAGCAACTGCAAAGATCTAAGAACTATGCATTCGCCATAGGGAGATGCTAAATGCTGGCAGTTTCGAGCAATAGGGGGGTTTCACCTGGGGATAGTCAGATGACAAAAGTGATGTCATCCTACAAATATCCCAGCAGCAATATTTAAGATATTAATTTAAGAACTCTCCAAGAGTGACTGTGCACTTTGTATTTTGTCTTTGACCTAGCATCAGCGGGAAACATCTACTCACCACATCTGCCTTGCTGTAAGTTAACTAGGATACAGTAATTTTTTAGATTCAGTGTAAGAATTGATAAGACTGTATTATACTGTAATTAACTGGAAACAAAATGAGACTGAAACAAAAGTCTTTATTTATTAATTACCGAAAGTCATACTGAACAGGTGCCAGTCTCTCCTTTATGGGCCAAGTCCTGTGTACTTTTTAGAATTTTTTATTTTTTTTTAAATACTGTACTTTATTTGGGTCTATATCACTTCAACGAAATGGCAGAAGTTCGAACACCATATCTTGGAACTTCTAACCTCGAAGTGCAAAACCAGCGAAGGCTTAGAACACCGATTTTTTTTTTTTCTGGGGGGGGGGGGGGTCGCTGTTCCAAGAAACACACACAACACAAGCACACCAAGAAAAAAAGCAATCCACACACATACACTTAAAACCCTACATTTAACCCTACACTAAACTGTACATACACTACTATCTATCTACTTAACCCAAACCCTAAGGTCAGTCACTATCGCACATTCACCTATCCCGCCCTAACCCTAAAGTCTGTCACTATCGCACACCCACCTGACCCGCGCCCTAACTCACCTAACCCTAACATCTGCACAACTGCACCCTTACCTGAATCCGACCCATAACTTTCCACCATAGTGCTGAAAATAGCAAAGCCGCAGAAACGGCCAATCAAATTCTTTCCCTGGGGAAGAATTCAGTGTTCCGCGGCTTCGTGATAATCAGTTTTCGAACTTCACAGTTCGAACATATGGTGTTTGAAGTGCTAAAGTAACGAACTGATACAAAACCCTTTACTTAAAAGGCTTTATTAGAGGTTTATAATATCAGAATACTGTTTTTATTAACAGTGCTAATTAACCTGAGTTTGTGAATCTTTAAGTTAGAGTACAAACTGTTAACCCTGTTATTTTGTCTCTGTCTATATTAGTTTAGACGTTTTCTGTATTTGAGACTGTCTTGCAATGTTGTTTTAAGTATTTCCTGTGATTATGAACTCTGAAGTTACTGTTACTGTTCACTGGGTATTTTCTTGTTCTTTTATTATTTATTATTAAATGTATTTAAACCTATCTTTGTGGCTGAAATTTGTAAGACATATTTAAGCTCAGAGTACTTGGATATTTATTTGGTACCACTGTGCAGGCCACTCCTAATAGCCTTGTTCTTGATTAAACTACCATTTGGGTTAATAGTAACACTACACAATAGGATTAGACACCCTTTGTTAAGGGCCTTAAAGTAGCCGATATGGGGTTCTGGTGGCAGTGACAACTACCTTATAGTCTGGGCAGAAGGGGGAGTAGCTAGTAAACCTGTACCAGCCTTTCCCAGGTGTGTGTGTGTTGTACCAGCCTTTCCCAGGTGTGTGTGTGTGTCTGTGTCTGTGTGTGTGTCTGTGTGTGTGTCTGTGTGTGTGTCTGTGTGTGTGTGTCTGTGTGTGTGTCTGTGTGTGTGTGTCTGTGTGTGTGTGTCTGTGTGTGTGTGTCTGTGTGTGTCTGTGTGTGTGTGTGTGTGTCTGTGTGTGTGTGTCTGTGTGTGTGTGTGTCAGCTACTTGGGCAGGGCCACAAAGCACTGGTTGGACTGAGAGAGTGTTGGAGGACTTGGCTTGGAACCTTGGCTAAGGACTTAACTCTATAGTTGTTCCAGTAGGGCATCTTACTGGGGATCTGGAGTAAGAGGGAGAAACCAGCACCAGACTGACTGTGGTCTCTGTGTGCTCTTAAGTGCACACACAGTAAAGTGCAATTTCCCTTGTCATCCTCTCAGTATGTACGTCTCCCACTGTTGCCAGTGGTGAGGACTGAGACTCTTTGATTACTGGGCCAATGCTGGGGTGTCACAATATACATGAGCAGACATTAAATAATATACATTAACAATTACATATACATTTGCTAATTAGATTACATCATATGAAAAAAGACTCCAACACTACAGCATAAAAGATATTTATGAATTAGCAGATGTTGAAATACTGAACATCTGAAGAGGTACATTAGTGGGTTTGTCAAACAGAAATCAGATCATTTGATTAGTGCTTAGAAATTAAAAAAACATGGAGGTGAGGTAATGAACTACGGAGGGCAGAAAAGTTGATCTGTAATCAAGAGGTAATTTGTACAGCAGACACAATTGTATATATAGCTATCATAAGGCTTACATCAGAAACATAGAGGTGAAGGGTAAACAGGGTCACAAAACGTACCAAGGTGGTTGATGGTAATAAAACTATTCAGGTATTGGTGAAGACTGGTTGTAAGGCATAGGATTCTGACTAAAGAGAAATGGTTCAAAGTTGGCAAGCTGAAGAACCTGGAGATCTACAGAAGCAGATCCACTGATTTGACAGGTGATGATTTAGCTGTGTTTTATCTCATTTTGTTGTGTCTTTCGGCTTTTCCCAGTTAGGGGTTGCCACAGCAGAACTCCGGTCCGCTAATGATTGGCAGTAGATTTTTACGTGCCGAGTTGCCGGCCCTGACGCACTACCTTCAACAAACGTACGCCCATTCACGCATGTCTCCACACAAAAGACGCTCTAGCTGAGAATCAAACAGGACGTCTTACTGTGAGGCGACAACGCTACCGTAGCACCACCATTACATTCGAAAAATGTATTTCCAACCAAGAACAAACCAGAAAAAAGTCCAATTTTTCCGTGGTGTAGAAAAGAGTATTTAATAATTCCACAAACAGGCAAAATAAGCGCTTTCGTCTTAAACACAAGACTTTTATCTCATTACAGCCAGGTGACAACTGTAGGTGTTTCTGCAGTTACATCATTAAATATTGCTTGTTCAAATTTGCATTCATAATTTCAAAACCGTATTACATATAAAGTATCAAAACATTTCTTCTTAAGGCTTACACAATAGCAAACTCATGTGTGTTGATATTTGACCTGTGTCTAGTGCAGATAAAAATATAGAAATTGTTGTTTGCATAGTATTTCAGTTATATTATCAGAAATGTCATGTTTTTCTAAATATCTCAACAACCATGTTGCAAAAATAGAACTGTACAGTGTTATATCTCTGTCTCAGAGAGCTCCATGGGATACTTTACTTATTATGTAAGAATCCAATCCAGGGTTCATTGTCTGATTGTTGCTTTTTTATGTCTAGTTGGTGTGGTTATAGATTGGGAGAACTTGTACGGATGTATATCATTGGTTGGATTACATTACCCGATATTATGTTTTCATGACAGATTTTTCAGGAGGCCCAACAAAGAAAATCTTCCAGTGTTTTAGCATTGTTACCTGGTGATAGGTATATACACGGCTGTACTTGTCTTGTGAGAGCGTATAATTTTAGCATGGTTAGTAGGATTTCTTAGTTAGACAGAGTTGGAATTGGCAGGCTATGGAAGAAGAGGAAAGTAGCAACACCACCATATTTTTTGGCTTGGCCTAATCTGATAATTTTATAGCCTGGCAGGGCAATTTCTTCATTTTTTTGTTTCCTGCTAGAGCCAGATTTCTATGGCATCTAAGATATCTGGACTGTGTACTGCTCTTCAGGGATTTTGCTATAAATACATCATGTACACAGCTTTACAAACTGAATAATGAAATCTTTACTTGAAATGAATAGCATTAAGAAATGGAAACAAATATATTCTTGCACAAAGAACCAGAAATTAAAAAGATTTAATAGAGATATATAATTTACAAAAACACCATCTAACACCTACCTAGTTATACTTCTGTCACCACTACTAGCTGAACCAAAAAGAGAAAGTGCATTTAGAAAACAGAAATCTGGTTTTACTATTCCTAGTAATAATAATAATACCACCATCCCCACTAGCTGAATATTTATTTTACTTAGGTGCTGCGGTAGCGTTGTCGCTTCAGAGTAAGACGCTGTCCGGTTAGATTCTCAGCTAGAGCACCTTCTGCGTGGAGACATGCGTGAATGGGCGTACCTTCGTTGAAGGTTGTGCGTCAGGGCTGGTAAATCGGCATGTAAAAATAAACTACCAATCATTAGCGGACCGGAGTTCCGTTTTTGCGACCCCTAACCGGGAAAACCCGAAAGACAGAACAACTATTTTTATATCAATTTAATAGATGCAGAGCACTCACAGGCAGAATTCAGCAGGCCATACCTTACAGGGGTATAATTCAACAGTGCATACACTAAGAGGTAAGCAAAAGACTCCAAATGACTAAACGCACAGCTAAGCTAAACTGAATGCTAAGGAGAGGGTGACCTGAAACCTGGAGGGAGAGGTGGGTCACAAAATTAGTAAACACACTAAATATGTAGTGTAGTATTTTTTGGTCACCCCCCTTATAAGTAGTACATAATTTTTTGTTTCCTGCAAGACAACACAGCCTTTAGAAGGAAGCAGGTACCAAAGCTAACAATGTGCATCATGCTGGGATTTCATCATGTTAACATGTAGAGTTCCTGTTTCTGTCTCCTAAATGGCAATTTTACTGCATAATTAACATCCTTTACCTTTCTCACAACAGTGAAAGGAGCCTCTCATGCTGCCTGCCGCTTACTCTGTCAAACAGGAAGAAGCACCATTACATTTTGTCCAAATGTACACTCTCAAGCTGTAGTAGTCTCATCATACAAAACAGTTTGCTGTTGTGCTTGTGCTAGATGTTTTCTGTTCCTTCATCATGGACTCCTTAAAGCTTAATATTAAAATTAGAACAAACACCACAACAGACTCAATATGGAAATCACGCCTACAACTTAAAAATTAAACCTAGAGGCCACCTCACCTTGTGACCATAAAGTAGCCCAAACAGCATAAAAAAAAAAAAAAAAAAAAAAAAAGTGTGGATTCATGGGGCATCTTCCTGTATGTAAACAAGAGATGCAGTAAGTACTTGTCTCATTCCTGCTTAAAACTCTACACTAAAATATTTTTGTGAATTGCAAGGATAGTTTTAACTTCTTTAACACCACAGCACTTCGACAAACAGTTCAGCAAATCAGACATGAAGTCAGCACCTCTGTCAGTTAATAATGTCCATGGAAATTACAGCCTACAAAAAATTTCTAAAAAATCATTTATCACCTTTTCTGCCTTAACAGATGGCAAAACTACCTTATACTCCCTATATTTACACACACACACACACACACACACACACACACACACACACACACACACACACACACACTCTATACAGTGGAGATAAAAAGTGCACACACTCCTGTTAAAATGCCAGGTATGTGTGATATAAAAGAGTGAGACCACAGTAAACCATTTCAAATCTTTTCCCACCTTTAATGTGATCTATAACCCATACAATTTAATTGAAAAACAAATCTGTTAGGAGAAAAAAATATAAAAAATACAAAACGTACAATAAGCTGGTTGCATAAGTGTGCACATCCTTAAACTAATACTTTGTTGAAAGCACCTTTTGATTTAATTACAACATTCAGTCTCCTTGAGTAGGAGTCTATCAGCGTGGCACATCTTGACTTGGCAATATTTGCCCACTCTTCCTTGCAAAACAGTTCCAAATCTCATATTTCAAGGGCATCTCTTGTTCACAGAGCTTCAGGTCACCCCATAGATTTTCTATAGGATTTAGGTCTGGGCTCTGACTGGGCCATTCCAAAACTTTTAATTTTCTTCTGGTGAAGCCATTCTTTTGTTGATTTGGATGTATGCTTGGGGTCACTGTCATGCTGAATGGTGAAATTTCTCTTCATCTTCAGCTTTCTATCAGACCCTTGACTAAAGCCCTAGTTTCAGCTGAAGAAAAACAACCCCAAAAAGCATGATACTGCCACCACCATGCTTCACTGTGGGGATGGTGTTCTTCTGGTGATGCACAGTGCTGTTTTTGCGCCAAACATACCTTTTGGAATTGCAGCCAAAAAATTCAACCTTGGTCTCATCAGATCATAACACATTTTCCCACATGCGTTTGGGAGGCTTGATGTATTGTTTTACAAATTTTAGCCAGGCCTGGATTTTTTCTGTATAAAAAAAGGCTTCTGTCTTGCAACCCTACCCCATAGCCCAGACATGGAGAATATGGGAGATTGTTGTCACATGTAGTACACAACCAGTACTTACGAGAAATTCCTGCAGCTCCTTCAGCATTACTGTAGGTCTCTTGGCAGCCTCCCTGACCAGTTTTCGTCTTGTCTTTTCATCAATTTTGGATGGACGTCCAGTTCTTTGCAACATCACTGTTGTCCCATATTTTCCCCACTTTTTGATGACTATCTTCATTGTGTTCCATGATATATACAATGCTGTGGACATGTTTTGTACCCTTCTGCTGACTGATACCTTTCAACAATGAGATCCCTTTGATGCTTTGTAAGCTCTCTGCGAACCATGGCTTTTGCTGTAGCAGACAACTGAGCAAATGTCAGGAAAATCATACTATATAGCTGAATTTTACTTGGGGTTAATCAAAGTCTGTTTAATTGATGGCAGGTGTGTACCCAAGAAGACTGAATGCTGTAATTAAATCAAAAGGTGCTTTAACAAAGTATTAGTTTAAGGGTGTGCACACTTATGCAACCAGCATATTGCACGTTTTTTATTCTTTTTACCCCTAACAGACTGGTTTGTTTTTCAATTGAATTGTACAGGTTATAGATCACATTAAATATGGGAAAAGTTTTGAAATGATTTATTGTGGTCTCATTTTTTATATCACAAAAACCTGGCATTTTAACAGAGGTGTGTACACTTTTTGTATCCACTGTAGGTACTAAATATGTATCTAGTAGCACAGTCTACCATCACAGAGATATACCTCTTACCTGTGGAACACAGGGTACTAACCGGCCCATCAATACCCATGGCTGCCCCTTGGAATGGTTTGTCAACAACAAGCAGAGGTATCAAAGTAGTCTTAGCTTGGTCTCCAGTCTTGTCAACCCGTTAGCTCAGTTCACATGTCTTGCAGTACACACTCATGCCTTTTCTAAAGCCTACATTTTATGCACTTTATGCAAAAAAAAAAAAAGAAAGAAAGAAGTGCAATGGATTATGGCCTAACCTGCTTTATGAAAGGTCCTTGGGACTACCAACTGCTGAACAATTTCCTCTAGCCCTCTTCAGCAGTCCACTCTATAAACTAAACTAAACCCTTGCCCTAGTACAGACTCCAGTGCTCTTGAGAGCCAAAAGCCTCCTTATCTTCCCTGGAGTCCTGTAAGTTGAAATATGGCAGCTGTATCCATCTTGGGTCTATATCATGGCATCAAAAAGGATGTTAACTGAATGGCTTAAAAATCAAAAGCATCGTTCATCGAGGTGTGTATTGTGAGATTGCAGTACAGTGAAGATCAGTAAATTTGCCCTTTCCTCACTGTAGTGCAATCTTGGAGTTGGTATATATAATTAGCAGGAGGTGTGGGGGGTACAGCCCCCCACAACTGCGACTTCGATGAACAGCATTTTCAGTTTTTATGCAGTTTGGTTAATGTCCTTTTCGATGCAGTGATATAGACCCATCTATCTCAGTTACTCCTCTGTGTTACTCACAGTTCCCTATCCAAAGGAAATGCATTATCTTTTTATCTGACTCAGATATAGGAAAGCTATTACCTATTGCTTCCCATGAAGTAGCCCCTTCCAAAGTCCAGTACCTTTTGACAGCTGCGGCTCAGACTTAGGCTTCCTGCTGTCACTCAGCTATTTGCCTGAAGTAGGAGCATCAGCAGACTGGTCCCCCCCTTTCCTATTCACTTGCTGCCATGCCAAGCCGTGTATACTTGCATGTACACAAACTGCAACATCTTCAGTTTCAACTCATACTAAAACACCTGCAGTGTTATCAAACATCGCCACCTGCTTCCCTGTCTCATTCTCTAAGAGAACCTTGGTCAACAGAACCTGAAATGTTGTCCTTCCCATGACTCTAAATGGTCTTGACTGCCAGTGAAAGCAACATTATTCTTTAACAATTTCAAGCTTAACCACAGTCATGTCAGATGTAATATCCTTCCAAGCAAAAAGTTTTTTTTTCCTTCTACCAGTATAAAATACAGGCCCTTGTGGTAATCCAGTTGCAGTCTCAACACATCCCAACACCACCATAATGCATATTCCAGTTGCACCCTCATGCTTCTTTTGTTTCTCACCATGTTTTTTTATACATTTACACAATGCATGTCCCATCTTGTAACACCAGAAATATTTAACATCAAGTCTTTGGCTTTTGTTTCAAACCTTCTCTCTGTCATTATTTGGATCACACGTATTCCACCCTGTCAAAATGGAAACATTTAAGTCCAAGACCTCGGTGTGTGCCAAAAACAGTGGCTCTTCCTTTGCTTGTGGAGCTGGTTGTGAAGGTTCAGATTGCCCTCCTTGGGTTCCTTATACCCATGTATTGCTATGTATCCATTTTTGTGCAGTAATGCTTCACTGGTTAGAGAAAGGTCCTTAAACCAACAGATTTCCTTAGACCAACTAATTTCCCTCCTAACTATGGGCTTAAAAATACTGGATCTAGTCCTCACCAAAATATTCCCACTATGCTCTACAATTCCCCAATCACAAGGCAAATTAACCACCACTCAGTAATATTCACTCTGGGGAGGGGGGGGATTGAACCTGAACTAAAATCTCACCCTTTTCTCTTTGTAGATTACTCAAGGAAAAACTTACTAGCTGATGACCTGATGAAATTAAAGCATATCTGTCTCCTTGAATACACATTTCACACACTGCTGCATTCCCCGAAATGCTTGTATTGAGGAATTTGTCCCCACTAGACACAAAAACACAATGCAAAGTTAAGTTAAAAAAAAATCTAAGGTGGAATTCTAGTATAAAAAAAGACACCTTTTGTCCATAAGAATACATTAAACACATCAAATTCTAAAACTGAAATAAAAAAGATAAAGAACTTAGAAACTAAAAATTGCTATTTATACAAATTGACAACAAACAAGACATTTTATAAATTATGAGAAACCAAGCAATACCCAGCACCACACTGAGCTCATATTTAATATATACGTATCCCAAAAGGACACATCCAACATATTATAACAAAAATGTATCTCTGACTTAACAAGTTTAGCTTCCCTTAACTTTCCCGATAGCAGCATGGCCACACCCACATTTCAGATCACCCTGGAGCAAGTCCTTAATTTACTGAAAGCTAAACAGTGTATGAAACTTTTCTGTGTGGAAGATGTATCTTGTTATTCACTGTATATTAATCAGATCAGATAATGGTAGTAGAAACAGCGAACTTAAACTCGTCCCAAGACAAAAAAGTAAAAAATGTATCATTTGAAATATTGTACAGAACTGCTAAGTATTCAAAAGTAATCCAAGCAGGGTAGGCAGTCTGTTTCTAGTCAAAAATCCTTTATTAAGTACACAGACAAGCGATCCAAGTTAAGTTTGCTATTTCTACTACCATTATCTGATTTGATTAATATACAGTGACTAACTAGATATATCTTCCACACAGAGAAGTTTCTTACACTGTTTTGTTTTGGGGCCCACTATACTTGTTTAGTGGGTTGTTTGAGACTTTGGGGATACCATGGAGATTATTTGTTTTTTAATTTACTGAAAGCACCCAGCACTCTGCCTGTGAGAGAAGGTGTTAAAAAAATCATACCCACTGCCCAGAGTCTGGCGCAAAAAAGTTAAAATGCTCAAATAAAAATAATAAAAAGTTACCCACCCTTTACAATGAGAAAACAATTTTGTTCTGAACTGGGCTTCCAGGAATGGGTCTTTACCCCGTTACCATGTGTACTTGACAAATACTGAGCATAACCACCTAATACTGACACCACTTTTCCCTGCGCTACAGTGTTAGCCTCTCCTGCGCCACCACCAAATTTATGTCTGAAGTTGTCTTACTTAATTCCTTTTAAACATTTCATTTCCACTTCTAGCTTGTTATTTGTGCTACATTTTGAGATCACTTCAAGATGTGCTGAGCTGTCCTTTTGCTGCAAGCTACACTGCTGGAGACTCTGCACTCCTACCATTTCACAGTTTAGTGGACTGAACTTGGACTACATACAAGGTGACTTAATTCATTCATGGTCAAAGCAGCGTGTGAGAATCCTTCTGATTTACATACACTTTAACCAGTTATGCAACTGACACTTTTTTTTTTTTTTTTTTTTTGCATTTGCTTTGCTACACGTCTGCTGCTGCTGTACATTAACTGTCCCTCCTAGTCGCCCATTAATCCATCCATTCCTCCTGGGCTGTAAGGCAAGGAATAGGTGAACCGGGAATGGGACATTCATCCTTGCAGGGAAACAAGGTTTTCTACACATGTCCTGTTGTCCCATTCACACGTGTCCAATGGGTATTGTGATGAACCTGTATGTCTCCATACAAGACATGAGACAATCAAATTGCCCTACCACCCCAGAAAAGCATTTGCATGTGATCTCTAGTCTATACCAAAGATTCCAGCCTGAACATGTACCACCAATACACATACACATGACCACACTCTAAAGAAAGGCAACAAGGCAAAGTTCTTTTTTCCTTTCCTCCCCATGCCAGCTCCAGCAGGTGTGGAAAAACTTGGACCACCTGGGTCATAATCAGAACTTTATCCCACTGCGGCAACAGTGAAGGAATTTATACCCTTCATATATTGCTAAACTCTTTAGGGCTAATTTTGCACATCTGCAGATTATACCCCATACTTGCTCAGCCATTGACTATTGAATGAAGTTAATAATTCCCTCATATGCATACATATAACAACTTCACAACACAAACTACTAACCTTCTATTTGTTTGCATATTGTACTATAACTTACCTGTCTACATTGCAATACTGTTTTGACCAATATCCGAATTTAACTGATAAATTTCCTACTATAACAATCTAATATTTTCATTTTTCGTACTCACAAAGGCTGAGTTTGAAATCTCTTCAAAATGATCAATGCCTTACCTCAGTAAATAAATTAATATACATTAGTTTATGCCAGCAATGCATTGCTACAGGTATGGGAGCTTTACTGTTTTCAGATGGATAATGTATTACCACTTGTAGTTTGCAGCATTTCACTAGCACGTCATAAATAAAACTGCACATGGGTGTAAAAGACTGAGGTGCTAAGGTACCTGCGGGTCATAAATAAAACGGCACACGAGTATAAAAGACTGAGATACTAAGGTACCTTTTGTGACTGTTTTAGGAGGTTAATGTAGCCCACGACACCAAAAATCAACACAAAAAACTTCCTATTCCAATTGGCTTTAAAAAGATACATGGCACTATTAGTACTACAGTGCTAATTCATGATTACCTAAGGTGCATGCCACTGTTTCAAACAAAAGCATCAAATACTATTAATAAAAATGGATTTTATTGGTATGGACTGATCAGTATGAACTGCAAGGCTTCATATCATGATAATCATTGCTGGAACCTGTGTCTAACAGAACTCTTTTCAAACTATCTGGAAATATACAGAGCTAAGTACATTTTTTTGGTTCTTCAGAATTGTGTACTGTAAATTGTTGCTGGACTAATTTTATTCAGAGTTGTGCACTGTTATTTTTGATTCACTGTATAGTTTTTCAGATCTCTGCTGAAAGTGTTTTGCCGACTCACCCACCCTATCTCTGGTTTGTTGTTTAAAGTTGACCACCCCCACTGTAGATTTGATCTGGGACACTCCCCCCAGTCCCATCTTTTTACCACATTCTACCCAATACACTCCTTCTGCACTTGTTTTTAGTCATTTTTAATTTAATTGCATTTTTTTTGAATTGTGTTTGGTCCAATATTGCTACATACTCAAGCGTGCTAGCTTGCACTGCACTTGAATTGTTTTTACTGCTGTTTTAGCTACTTTTCTGTAAAAAAACTGTAAGCCTGTTTCCTACCTTTCTTGTAACTAGTGTAGTCCAGTTACAGATTTGTTGTATCCAGGACTGTATGTAGTCTAGTTACAGATTTGCTGTATCCAGGACTTCATGTAGTCCAGTTACAGATTTGCTGTATCCAGGACTGTATGTAAGCTTCTGAGCCCCCCCGAACCTTTCTGTGCTGGGGGGAAGACTTCTAGCTTGTCAGTGAGAGTGGTAAGCACTAGGTAACCTGTCTACCACATAAGGAGTGGTTCTGGCCCAGCAATTGTAGTTACTGGCCATCTAGGCAATCTTTTCCATCTCTCTCAACTTTCTGATTTGAAAGCCTGCATTTGCACTTGTTTCTTTCCTGTAACTAGTCTAGTGCAGATACAGATTCTTAGTTTTAGCACTTGAATTTGCTTATTCATCCTCAGCACTTGTTCAGAACTTGTTGTAAGCACTAAATAAGCTACTAATTACTATAGCACTGAACCTTCTGAATTACCTAGAAGAAAATAGTTTTTGCACTTATTTTCTCACTTGCTTAGAGAAAAACAGCTCTTGTACTTCCTCACTTATCTAGAGGAAAATAGTTTTTTTATTCAGGCATGTAGCTCCCAGTGTTCTCTGCTGTCTATCTGAGGAATCAGGGCATTTTGGGGCAATGTAGAAATTGCCTAATGTACACAGACAACCCCTCTCCTCCTATCACCCAACACTACAACCTGTGAGATGCACTTATCTAGCCAAACTGGAGGTAAAGCTCTCTCCAACCAAGAATGAACTTGACATTCAACAGGAGAAGGTAAACACTTGCACCACACCAAACTTATCAGAACTACACCACCAAAATCCACACACACAAACACAAAAACATTTGTGGAGGCTCTCAATAATAATCTAACCAAGTAACGGAGACCTCCAAAGCAGAAAAACAAGCAACTTCCTCCCCCAAACACAACCCATATGACACATAGCCCACAGACTCAGTGTGCCACTCAACCACAGCCAATAAGGCAAAACAACGTATCCAACACACTAGTCACAGGTGACTCTATAGTCAGGCACACTGATGTCCCACTCACCAGGCTAAACAAGGAGAAGGTTACTGTCAGCTGCCTGTCGGGTGCCAAGATCCGCCACATTACCCACGCACTCAGGTCACTCCACAACAAGTACAAATATGACTCTGTCATTGTCCATGCTTGTGTGAACAACCTGAGATGTACCTCCCTGGACTACATGGAAGAGCTCTTCGATCTTGTAGCCCAGGCAGGTATGACCCTATCCCCGAGTAGCATTCTGCCATCGCCCAGAATGATATTGTAGTACAAGGGCAAAATGATTGACTTCAACAATTGGCTGAGCTTCTGGTGTCATTCTAGGGGGATCCAGTATCTGTCTGCTTGGGATGACATGGTCGACAGGCCACGATGCTTTGCCACAGATGGCCTGCACCTGTCACCCCTGGGATTCCGGATACTGGCTAAGGCTCTTGCCGCCCCTATAGTGCCTTTTTTAGGCAAGGTTCAAATGACAAATTCACCACCATAACAGGAACAGGGTAATAGAAGTCTAAATCGCAAAATGCACTCACTCGAGGCACTCCTTAAAATGGAGAACATCGATATTTGTGTAGTGACTGTGACCTGGTTCAAGGCTCCAGAGAGCATCCCTGCACTACCAGGCTATAACTCATACCACACTTTTTGGCCATGTAACCTGGACCGGAACACCACAGGTGGAGGTATGTCCATATTCATTAAGGATATCTACACCTCCAGGCTAGTTGCTCAGCATAATGCATCCAAGGTTATCAAAGTGCAACTAACTCTGGGCAAAACTGGAATCCAAATCATAGCTTGCTACAGATCCCCCACCATGCCCCAAGATTCCCACTCCTCTTTTCTTGATGTACTGGAAAATGTTAGGGTTCAACCAAACACCCTAATAATGGGCGATTTCAACTACCCCACCATTAACTGAAAAACTACTCGTGTATTCACACAACACTTTCTGGACTTCATAAACTCCAATGCCCTGGATCAACTTATCCACACCCCCACCAGGAGCAACAATATCCTAGACCTAGACATTACCGACATGAGTGACCGGTGTTCCACAACTGAAGTCAACTCCTCGTTGGTCCAATCCGACCATAAGCTAATCACTCTTGATATCCACATCCCGCCCCCACACCCCCATTAAGGAAAGATGGTAAAAATTTCTCCAAAGCCAACTTCATGCTTCTTAAGACAGAAGTGGTGAACTTCATGACACCCATGCAGATGGACAATACAGTTATGACTGCTGAATCCTGCATAGATGCACTCTATAAGCACTTAAACGAGTGCATGGATCGTGCTATCCCAAACAGAACCTCCAAAAAAAAGGAAGCCAATCTGGTGGTCCCCTGCCATAAACAAACTGTTCAACAGAAGGAAGAAATTGTTGCAAAAGAGAGTAAAATCCCATGAGTGGAGGAGCTCCCTGGTCAGTCTCCGTAAGAAGCTGAGATCCCTTATATGATCCAAAGCTAGCTACGAAAACAAATTTGCCACTGATTCTAAGGCCAACCACAAAGCATGCATTCTATAGCTATGTCAAGAATCTCAAAGGCAACACCCAGATCTGCTCTGAGTTACAGCACAATGGCACAAAACTTACAGAACCAACTGATATTGCCAACATCCTGGCAGATAGGTTCAGTGCTAACATTACCCCACCCCTCACCTCCTAAATGGCCCATATGGAGCTGTCATAATATTTTAAAGTGCTTATTACTGTGTTTTTGTCAAAAAGTAACATTTGTGACTAGTACTGTTTACCAGCAATTGCTCCTCGTCTTCCCTGGGAAATGGGCACCATTTTCAGCTTGACCAATGAACGGACTACCAGTCCCACATCATTCCATCTTCCAGTCACAAAAAGAAAAATTAAGCAAACAGCCTTTGCCACCACATCAGGCTACCAATGTGCATCAACCGAAGGTGGGTGACTCTGCTGTGGCCATTTGATGTACCTTAGATGACTCATTTTTACCCTAGATCCCTTTGACATAGCACCTACAGCCATTATGGACTGGGGGTTATCCACATTCTCTACAGATGTTATGGTACCCACAAGTGGGGCAAGAAAGAGCCACTATTATTAGTCCTGGGAGAAGAAACAGGGAAGGTTTCTCCGTTTTGTCAGAATGCTGTGCCCATCAGCTGGGGAAGCCACTGGTGCCATTATTAATATGGTTGACCTGCTTTTTCCTGTAAAAAATAAACAGAAACCAAACATTTATCTTCTCCTTCTCAATTTTCTATAAATAAGAGTAGTGGGCCTTGCTCAGAGTTTAATTAAAGCTATTGATCCTTCTTGTAAAGTAGTTTCTGGTAAAAGAAAGGTTTCCTCTTTTCCTGAAGAAATTCAAGATTTGGAATCCGAACATGAAGATGCAAGGATGGATATATGATTCTTTCCTCAGATTTTTGATTCAGACTGAGGAGAGCTTCGTCTGATACTTCCTGTGAGGGGTTTACTTTCACTGAGACTATTGCTAGAAGTGCCAGTTTCACAGTGGGAGAACACGGGGGTTTCTCAGTCCCTCAGAAAATACTGAGTTGTTAGAGAAAGAATTTCCAGAACCTATTCCCATTCCTCCTCTTCTGTCTGCTTTAGAGGATGTGTGTTTTACTGCTTGCAATTTTTCTGATATTCAGCCAGCTGCCCCCTAAAAAGGCAGATAGGATGTTCCTGTTTTTTAAATTTTTATACACAATTCCCAAACCTGACCTAGCAGACGTTGATCCCCACACTGCTATGCACTTTGCTAATTCCAATCTTGCTCTTTCAGGCAAGAATGAAAAAATTAATGATAGGTATATGGAAAAGTGAATACTTTTGCAACTCTGATTTTTAGAATTTTGAATTGTCAGGCTCACGTTCAAGTTTGTTCTTTCAAATTGGGAAGTATGAGGCATGTTTTTATCTACAGTTTCTTCTTGTAAAGAAAAACCTGCTTTTAAAAAAAATGTTAGTTTCTTCTACTGTACAGGTCACTACTCATTGTTTACAGTGTGTTTACAAGACTCTGTTGATACTTCGAAGGCTATGGTCACTAGTACCATTTTGAGGAGATTTGCATGGCTGCATTTTCAGAACTTCACAGATTATGTTAAAAATCAGATTTTAAATTATCCATTGATCAGAGATTTAGTGTTTGGCCCCTCTGTTAAAAAAAGTGTGATGAAATGGGCATGTTGACCCAGAAAATCTCCTTCCAAGGGATTTTCTATCTTCTTATCCAATTTTGGCAAAAAACAGAACACACAGCCTCAACAAAATATAGGTACACAGATGTTTGCAAAGAAATGAAAAGGGGGTCCAAAAAGAAGACTTGAACCTCCGAGAACCATGAACAGTCCAGGAAGTCTGAATGACTATAACAGACCTTTTGAATCCCTCTACCCTGATCCCTTTTTTCTTCCAGAAAGTCAGAATCTTAACAGTTTTTTTGACACAGAGAAAAATTGCCAAAAACTATTCTAAAAATCAGTCATAAAGGTTGCAGATGACAGCAGCAGGAAATTCCTCCGTTAAAAGGAGCATTCCTCATCTTCCACATCACAGTATTTTGTTTCCAAAGGTTCTTCATTACATGCTGTCTAAGGAGTGATAGAACCAGTTCCTTCTTATCAAATGGGGAAGGGTCAAAGAGAAAATTCTTGGAAACCAGTTCCGGATCTTTCTTTCCTAAACCTGTTTGTAACAATCCCCAAATTCAAAATGATGTCACTTCACAACCTCTACTGCTTCTTCCTCTTTCAAGTTTCCCGGCAACACTGGACTAAAAAGATATTTAATCACATCCCTATTCATCCAAACTTCAGGTATTTCTTAAGGACTTTTGTGACTGGATCATTATCAGTTCTCTGCACTGCACCAAGAGTGCTCACACAGTGTCCCTATCCAGTTAAAGCTTATTACTGGCTACAGGGTATCCACATTTTTCCATATTCAGATGACTTTCTTACCTTTAGAGTCTTTTTCAAAGTGCAGGAATCTCTCGGGTGAGAGATCTCTTACCCAAGTTAGGATTCCAACAGAGCATTCAAAAGTCTTTCCTGACTCCTTTTCACAGGATTGTGTTCATGAGATGTTGACCTCAGTTCAAAAAGTCTTCCACTGGGAAAAAAATTATCTACATCTACATCTAAGGTTTTATACACTGACTTCGGTAACTTTGAGGAAATACCTCAGGATTTTGGGTCTCAGGGCATCTACGATTCTCATGATACCCCTGGCAAGACTCCACACGTGAAGATACAGTGGTATCTGAAATCTCCTTGGTTCCAGCAATAACATCCTTTATCTTTTCAAATCCCATTACTCCCTCCCTGCTCAAAAGCAGTCAGTCAGTCACCACAGATGCTTCACACTTCGTTTGGAAAGCAATTTCAGGAGGGACAAAAGTGCTGGGGTGGGGGGGGGGGACATCAAGGACAGCTGCAAACACAAAGATCAGGGAATGCTTGGCTTGATCAAGGCAATAAACTCTGAACCATCTTTGGCCCCCAGGACCTCTAAGAGGTTATAGACAACACCACAGTCACATGGTGCATTACCAAGTAGGGGGGAAACCAGGTTGTACCACCTTTGCAGATGGACAATGCTAGACTGGGAAATAACTTCAGAGCACAATCACACACTACAGGCATCTTACATTCTGCCAGAGCAAAACTGTATAGCAGACGAGCTGAGCAAGACTATGGCTACCATCATGAATGGAAACTAGATTGGGGTATTCCAAAAAATGATCCATCTGTGGGGAGTCCTTCCAGTAGACCTGGCTGCCTACTTTCTGAACAATCAACTGTCAAGATTCTCTTCTAATACTCCCTATACGAAGGTCTGGAGGACATATGCCTTTTCTTTTCTTTTCTTTGGACAGGAGTGTTCCTGTATGCTCTTCCGCTCTTTCCACTAATATCCAAAGTACTTTTGCAGATTCAGAAGGGATCCCTCAAGATCACTGTGGTGACCCCTTTCTCCCTTCATTTGGAAATGGCCATGGGCAATTATAGGTTCATAGGTTCATACTAGGCTATCTGCCCAAGGGCATTTATAAGCCTAGCCCATAGTTATGTGGCTTTCGCCACCCCTTTAGTTTGAAGAAAACTATGCCTATTATTTTGCTGTGCCTCTGTCAAGCAGTGACACTGAAGTAATCCCTGGGGTATATCTGCGATCTCCCATCCATTGGTCAAGATTCCTCTTGAACAAGGCCAGCGAGG